>NC_079415.1:17601655-17796655 GCF_026213295.1 Gadus chalcogrammus | reverse complement strand
TCTGCTCTTCCATGGAGAACCATGAGCCCAGGCCGGCGACCCCCCAGGGTGTAGTGATGGGCCCGAGAATAAAACAGATTGACGCTAAACAAAAATAACCACAATGGATTTAAAAAAAAACAAAGGGCTGTCAAATCATTGTGCAGCTCTGTCATCCAATCAGGCATCAGCCTGGGTGAATCCTCTCTTGTGATCCTAATGGGCTCTGAACTGTTTTGGTTTGGGTGTGTTTACGCCGATCCAACCACCATGACATTATGAGTTCAATCGTAGCAGTTGTGCAGAAAGCAACATAATGTATTCTTTCCTCGCTAGAGAACTCCAAATCCATTGTTGTTATTCAGAAATGATTTAACTAATAACTAAAATCCCCCCTTTTCTTGCACAGGTAAATAAGTGTTTTACTGGTGGTACCGCTTGTGGGCCCTTAGTGGGCCAAGGGACGTTCCAACACACCCGCAAGGCTCGTGGTTCCGCTCCATGGACTGTGCTCAGCGTAGAGACGTGTGGCTCACAGTGTGCCGGCCGGGTCATGTGGCTGACGCCAGCACAAACACTATATGGTCGAACCTCTTCTTGGTGGAGCTGCATGGAGGATAAGGTCATCTCTGTCTGCTGATGTCAGGGACACATGAAGCAGGCCTGCATGCTGTTAGCCCCCCGGTACATTAATGTGTGCTATCAGCAGCCTCTGATTTGTGGACGTTGGGAGCACACAACCAGAAGAGGATCCATCTCATTTAACGGACACTTGAAGTCCATGGTGAAGGCTCGAATGAAGACGGCCTTCAGGGGCTGTTTATGATTTTAATTCTGATAATTCTATCTTATTTAGGATGATTGATGATTGCCGTACAGGTTGCAGAAGGTTGCATAATAAATCAACTTCAGCAAATAAACAGATTAAAAGACTCTTCTCACGGGGTCGCTCCCGCTGCTCTCTCGTCTGGGATCGTGATCCTTCGATGGGTCAATAAAGATCATTCAAAGTTCCTTCCACCCACACTTCCACCAAGCAAGCACATTTGGTGGGGGGGATCCTAGACTGATTAATGAGCCGATAATCAGGCGTAACCTGCAATAAATCAGCGGAGGTAATCAATACTAAGGATGTGCTCTCAGGCCAGGCCGGATCATTACCCTGTCACCGAATCTCCACCATTAGCCAGAGAGGTGTAAGAAAAACTGCCTTCTGTTTAGCGCCTTGCATACGGGTGACAGAGAGCTTATCCTCTGGGTTTGGTGAAGCTTCCTCCTGAATATATACATATAGCTGTGTGTGTGATGATGATGACGATGATGATGATGATGTGAACGAGTCATTCCTTCCCCGACACTGACGGCTGGTTTGAGGTTGTAATGTTTTGGCGTTTCGGGTGCGTCTTGCGCTAACTCTGCTTCTGTGTTTCGCAGGGATGTCGTCAGGTGATAGATGGGTTGCAGAAAGAGAGGAAGTCAGAGCACTTTAACTAATGAGCTCACTAATGAGTGTGTTGCATGTCAAATGTGTGCTGGTGGATCTCCAGCCAGTCCGTTACGTACGTCATCTTGTGGGTTCTGCTCTTTTCAATCACCTTCCATATCCAATCCAAGCCGACCACACCTACGCTAAGCTCTCCCAGAGAATGACAGACAGACAGACAGACAGACAGACAGACAGACAGACAGACAGACAGACAGACAGACAGACAGACAGACAGACAGACAGACAGACAGACAGACAGACAGACAGACAGACAGACAGACAGACAGAAAGACAGACAAACAGACAGACAGACAGACAGACAGACAGACAGACAGACAGACAGACAGACAGACAGACAGACAGACAGACAGACAGACAGACAGACAGGCAGACAGACAGGCAGACAGACAGACAGACAGACAGACAGACAGACAGACAGACAGACAGACAGACAGACAGACAGACAGACAGACAGACAGACAGGCAGACAGACAGGCAGAGGGAACTGAGAGAGAGAGGGGGGAGGATTTATTCAGTATAAGTTTGTGCAGCGTAACGGATGAGAGGGTTGCCACTGTGGAAGGACTCTGAGACTCGGGGAGGCAGAGGAAGGCTGATCACAGCAAGTAAGGTTCAGATCCAACCAAATGAAGAGGGAGAGAGGGAGGGATAGGGAGGGAGGGGAGGGAGGAGCAGGTGTTGGGGGTAGGGGGGATAGAGGGGGAGAACCGTGGCTGACAAGACAATGTGCGATGGAAGAGCATGTGGGCAGATAAGATAGCCGTAGAATGGGAGCAAGGGAGAGAGGGAGGGATGGAGAGGGAGAGAGGGGAGAGGGAAAGGGAGAGAGACAGAGATAGAGTGGGGAGGGAGAGAGGGAGAGAGGGAAAGGTGGAGAGAGAGAATCACAAATAGAGACAGAGGGAGGAGAGAGAGGGAGAGAGACAGATAGAGAGAGAAAAAAGAGTGAGAGAGAGAGAGAGAGAGAGAGAGAGAGAGAGAGACACAGAGAGACGGAGAGACAGAGAGACAGAGAGAGAGAGAGAGAGAGAGAGAGAGAGAGAGGGACAGAGAGAGGGGTAGAGCAGTAAAGGAGTTCTGCAGGGTTGACAGTGGGCCATTCATCCTCCATGCTAGAACAGACAAACTGCTGGCAGTGTGAGACAGGCCCCATAAATCACCTGGAGACTCACACACACACACACACACACACACACACACACACACACACACACACACACACACACACACACACACACACACACACACACACACACACACACACACACACACACACACACACACTTGCATGCATGCACTCACACATACACCCACACACACGGAGGCACAAACACACCCACAACTCGCACACACACACACACATAGAGGAACGAACACACATACACACACGCACACACACACACACACACACACACACACACACACACACACACACACACACACACACACACACACACACACACACACACACACACACACACACACACACACACACACACACACAGACGCACATACACACATACACGGAGGGACATAGAGAGAGAACGAGAAAGAGAGTATGAGAGAGACAGAGTTAGAGAGAGGGAGAGAGACAGAGAAAGAGAGAGTCCGATAGAGGGGATGAGAGACAGAGAGAATGAACACAGAGAGACAGAAACAGACGAAAAGAGAGAGAGAGAGAGAGAGAGAGAGAGAGAGAGAGAGAGAGAGAGAGAGAGAGAGAGAGAGAGAGAGAGAGAGAGAGAGAGAGAGAGAGAGAGAGAGAGAGAGAGAGAGAGAGAGAGAGAGAGAGAGAGAGAGGGTATGAGAGAGAGTGGGAGAGAGATCTTTTCAGTGACTGATCCGGGAGTCTGATGTGCTACAGATACTCACTACCCCTTCATCAATCTTTCCTTTTTTCCACTCGGACCATCTGGAGATCTTCACACAATACTCTTTCACTTCCTCTCCTTTTCATTCCATTAATTCCACATCTCAGCGTTCCTCTCTTATAATTATGGCATCATTATTTCACTTCAACTCCTTCTCTTTACAACATATCCGTTTTTTAAGGACAGCTACAACACACACTGTGTGATATCCACCCCTCTAACTAATACTGCTGGTATCTGGGTGGTGTAATCCACCTCTAACTAATACTGTTGGTATCTGGGTGGTGTAATCCACCTCTAACTAATACTGCTAGTATCCGGGTGGCGTAATCAACCTCTAACTAATAATGCTGGTATCTGGGTGGTGTAATCCACCTCTAACTAATACTGCTGGTATCTGGGTGGTGTAATCCACCTCTAACTAATACTGTTGGTATCTGGGTGGTGTAATCCACCTCTAACTAATACTGTTGGTATCTGGGTGGTGTAATCCACCTCTAACTAATACTGCTGGTATCTGGGTGGTGTAATCCACCTCTAACTAATGCTGCTGGTATCTGGGTGGTGTAATCCACCTCTAACTAATACTGCTGGTATCTGGGTGGTGTAATCCACCTCTTACTAATACTGCTGGTATCTGGGTGGTGTAATCCACCTCTAACTAATGCTGCTGGTATCTGGGTGGTGTAATCCACCTCTAACTAATACTGCTGGTATCTGGGTGGTGTAATCCACCTCTTACTAATACTGCTGGTATCTGGGTGGTGTAATCCACCTCTAACTAATACTGCTGGTATCTCTATACATATTCTTGTTGTCTCATGCTACTAGGTTAGTCTGTGTGTGCACGTATGTGTGTCCAGTGTGTGTGTGTGTGTGTGTGTGTGTGTGTGTGTGTGTTTGTGTGTGTGTGTGTGTGCACGCGCCTCTTTGCCAGCCAAGGCCTTGGGTGTGTGTGAGTGATTGACTGTGTGTTCCTGGCATATCTCTCGCTCTCTAGAGAGAGTGAGAGAGAGAGAGAGAGAGAGAGAGGGAGAGAGAGAGAGCCGGTGTGATCTGCCCCGGCCCTGACCGTGGCCTCATAAAGGACCTTGTTTTGACAGTGGGGGACCCGCCGGGCCCCTCCCCTGGGCCCCAGCACACGGCAGGCCTTGGGGGAGGGGGGAGGGAGGAGGAGGGAGGGAAGGTTAATGTGCTTTTATTGGGTAATTGCTGTCCCATCACTTTGGGGAACGTTAAAGAGTTCTCTGGTTCTCGTGTTCTCTTGTCGCTGAGGTTTAATGGCAGCTGTAAAAACGCTCTGCTGCAAAGAAATAACATAGTTTAAGACTCCATGTTCCAAACATAGGGGAAAAAATTAGGACTATTTGCATTTTTATAAATACATAAGAAACATAAACATGTTTTTTGTCAAACATATATATGTTTGACAAAAAACTATATACTGAATGCATATTTTTTGATCCCAATCAATATAAACCATGCTAGCAGACATTGTACCTTTAACAGTGAGATGAGACGGAGACTGATTGAGCCGTTCCAGTTTGCTGTCCTCACTGAGATTAGACACCCGGCCAACCATTATCAATTCACCTTATAAAGGGGCACTTCCCAACTGTGTGTGTGTGTGTGTGTGTGTGTGTGTGTGTGTGTGTGTGTGTGTGTGTGTGTGTGTGTGTGTGTGTGTGTGTGTGTGTGTGTGTGTGTGTGTGTGTGTGTGTGTGTGTGTGTGTGTGTGTGTGTGTGAGTGTGTGTGTGTGTGTGTATGCATGTTTATGTTTATTATGTATTATTATTATCAATTCACCTTATAAAGGGGCACTTCCCAACTGTGTGTGTGTGTATGTGTGTGTGTGTGTGTGTGTGTGTGTGTGTGTGTGTGTGTGTGTGTGTGTGTGTGTGTGTGTGTGTGTGTGTGTGTGTGTGTGTGTGTGTGTGTGTGTGTCTGTATGGAATTAGTTCCATAGTGTGTGTGTATGTATGTGTATAAGTGTATGTGCATCTTCACGCGTGTCTGCATGTGCGTGTGCCTCTGTGCATCTCGGCTCAGTGCGTGAGAAGCAGGAAAGAAAATAAATGACAGGGTAATGATATTAAAAGCACAAAGTCGTTAAGACGCCAAGTTAAGACATCATAAATCCACTGCAGGCTTCCACGGCCTGTCCGCACACTGGATAATTAAAGAAGATTCATGGAGCGCATTACCTCAGTGGTAGATACTCCCCGGCCTCCGAACCACTCCATCCCCAGCCCAGCGGCCCAGGCTCCAGACTCCTAGCCCCCAAACACGAACACGTCCCCACTCTACCCAACACCCCCGGAGATCCTGTGAGAAACACAGCGACGAGTTGGAGAGAGAGAGAGAGAGAGAGAGAGAGAGAGAGAGAGAGAGAGAGAGAGAGAGAGAGAGAGAGAGAGAGGTAGGGGAGAGCAAGTGGGAGAGGATAAGAGAGGGGAGACAGAGAGAGACAGAGAAAGAGTGAGCGAGAGAGAAACGGATGAGACGGTGCTATATAGACACACTCCATCTTAGGCACAGTGTCACGTTAGCTCAGGAGATGAATGAAAGTCCCCTGCTCTCTCACCTGAGCTTTGCAGCAAGGTTGTCTCAGCGAGAGAGCGAGAGAGAGAGAGACACACTTAATTTCCCTTTAACTCTCTAGTACCGCCTCAGACTGCTGGATGTTATGGTGAACACCTATAGTTATATACTGCTGGATGTTATGGTGAACACCTATAGTTATATACTGCTGGATGTTATGTGTAAACACATAGTTATATACTGCTGGATATTATGTGTACACTCATGTTATTACATGGGAGGTTATTGCAGTAGGCGCTTACTTAATAAATGATGATATTTATTTTGCAACTAGGACAAAGGTTGCGCTTGGATCTGAAAAGCAAATTTGAGAGTGATATAGTTTCATATAGAGATCTGGTAAA
The DNA here is from genome assembly GCF_026213295.1 of Gadus chalcogrammus. Taxonomy (NCBI): domain Eukaryota; kingdom Metazoa; phylum Chordata; class Actinopteri; order Gadiformes; family Gadidae; genus Gadus; species Gadus chalcogrammus. The sequence goes on along the minus strand of NC_079415.1, from coordinate 17,790,352 downwards.
AAACTATAAATGCAATACTCGGTATGTGACTAGAACCACCAAGGATAAAGGTTGTATCTCAAAAATTAAAAATACATTAAAATCAAGAATGTGTCACTGACCTTGAGATTAACTGTAAATTTGTTTTTCAGATTTAACTGTATACATTAAAGAATATGACTTTTGTTATAAAACAGGACTTAACAGAGTGTGCGGCAGTAAACTTCTATGTGATGCATTTATCAAGACATTGTGTCTTGGTGCTAAGATCCTGAATCATCTTGAACCATTAGCTTTGCTCGGGAGAGACTATAGAGATCACACAAAGCATAATTCCCCCTGATTTAAGAGGAGAGATTGAACGAGATGGTAGTAGAGACAGGGAATTAAAAAAATAAAGGCAGGAAGTATTAAAGGTTTAAAAAAAAAAAAAGGTAAATAATTAAGTAAAATCCCATCTGGTGGATTTTAATTAACTGTGACACTTTCATTATCGTTATCAATTAGAAACATTCAACCAGTGGAATATTATCAATAAGGTGGAGTGAAATACATTTAAACGGGCCATTGGAATCAATCTGTTTTTATACATCTACGCCACTAAACCATGCTAGTTATGGACTAATTACCGTTATTAATAATCCCAGCTGGGTAACTCAGACACTATTTATCTTCTTTCTGCTAATTTCTCGTGCCTCCATTTTGTTGTGATCCCCTGTTGCATTGCAGTGTCTTTTCAGTATCTCAGCAGCATATAGAGGTTTGTGTGATGTATCTCATGTATGTGAGTGCAGGTAAAGACACAAAGACACGCAAACACTCACACACGCACACACACAAAAGCACACACACACGCACACACTCACAGACACACACCCACACACACTGTACATAAACACACTAAATCAGACAGCCATTAAAATAGGATTAGTGTCTGCTGAAACGCCAAGTGAGAGATCATGTATTTGTTTATCAACTGACATTTTCCGCGGAAAGCAAAGCAATCCCTGACAGCTGATATGATGATGGCTTCACAACATTGTGACAACATAATGTTTTCCTCTGAACCACATTTCTAAATCTGGATCATGAACTGCGTGACAAATCTGTTGATTTACAATGTGGACTTAATACTAACCAGAGGTTCCTCATCAACTGATGCGCAAGATGTGAGATATTTATCAATGTCCCACAAGAAGTAAATAAAAAAGCGGGCTAACAGCCTATTTTGTTTGGTAACCACGGTTGTGACAGCCCATCTGTGTCGGCTTAGCTCAGGAGGTAGAGTGGGTTGACTGGTAACTGGAAGGTTGCTAGTTAGTAGTTAGAGCGTCGAGGTGTAGCTGGCTGTCACCCTGCATGGTTGACTCTGCCGTCGGTGTGTGAATGTGTGCATTAACCATTGTAAGTCGCGTTGGATAAAAGCTTTTAAATGCCCTAAATGTAAATGTAATAACTTAACGTAAAAAAACTTTTTTGATTTCCATTTCCCTTTTTCTGTTCATGGCGCCACAACAACCTGCCAGGCCTGTGCGTGGCCATGTGTCTTGTTTAAACGTTTTGGCGACTCCTTGGCCAATTGTTTCGAGCTCACTGTTAGAAAACCTTGGAAATGCGGTACTTAAACAACATTTACTACTCAGAATTCTACCTCTTTAACATCTTGTTCATTAACACCCGTCCCCCCCTCTTCATCACATTCAAAGCCTCTATCCCCCCCTCCCTCTCTCTCCCCCTCTCCCGCTTTAACACATTCACAGTCTTTCTCCCCTTCCCACTCCCCCGCACTTCATCACATTCACAACCTCTTTCTCCCCCTCTCTTTCACCCTCTTCAACAAATGCACAACCTCTCTCTCCCCCTCTCCCTCTTTATCACATTCACAACCTCATTCTCCTCCTCTCTTCAACAGATTCACAACCTCTACCCCCTTTCCCTCCCCTCAACGCATTCACAACCTTGTTCTCTCCCTCTCTTTATCTCATTCAAAGTCTGTTTCTCCCCCTCCCCCTCCCCCTCTCTTCAATACATTCACAACCTCTCTCTCCCCCTATCCCCACTCCTCACTGGCTGCAGTGCAGACAACACTTAATACCTGTCTAATTTATGAGCGTCCTGACCGGGCCCCTGAAGGGCCATTAGCAACACTAACTGACACCGCACAGCGGCCCCGGTGCTGCTCTAATTTATAGTCCTATTAGAGAGCTGTAGCAGCATCAATTAATTTTCCATTAAAACGCAACGGTCCCATGGATTTATGGAAGGGGTCGAAGGAGCTGGTGGAGAGAGAGAGAGAGAGAGAGAGAGAGAGAGAGAGAGAGAGAGAGAGAGAGAGAGAGAGAGAGAGAGAGAGAGAGAGAGAGAGAGAGAGAGAGAGAGAGAGGCAGAGGGAGAGAGAGAGAGAGAGAGAGAGAGAGAGAGGCAGAGGGAGAGAGAGAGAGAGAGAGAGAGAGAGAGAGAGAGAGAGAGAGAGAGAGAGAGAGAGAGAGAGAGTGCAGGAATAGAGCAGCTGATGGATGTGTAGGGGGATGGAAGGGTGAAAGAGTGTGAGATGTACTACTAGTGTGTGTTACAAATCCAGTATTATAGTATATCACACCGCTATTCAATGCTACTCTAATCGACAGCGTCGGATTATGTGTTTTGATTGGGCACAAGCAAAAGGACATTTAAGTACACAATCTCCCCCTTTCTCCTTCACTACCAGAGGAGACCATTTTTTTGCATTTATTTTAATATATCATATTGGTTCCAAATGGGGTTAGGTTAAGAAAAGAGGAAGCTTCTGTTTCTCTTTTTGCTGTTAAAATAAACAGACAATGGTGAAATCAGTTGTTCAATTGATATAAAATACGTTAGAATCAAATACATGTAATAATCTAAATGAAAGACTTCAAGTGGGAATTGTTCATAGCAGTCAGAGGCACACATATTAAGTGACCCGTGGAAACATTTCAAATGTCTTCCTGTTTTTGAGCCTCCCTCCAACACAGTCCTGACACCAGCAGACCAGTTAAACCATCAATGCTGTTTCCACCACAACACCACCGTCAAGGTCACAATTTACATACACATAAAACCATCCCTGTGCTTTTGAAACCTCTTTTCATCACCCTGCTGAGCGAGTCATCGACATCGCACGACTTTAAATGTCCTTGGGAATAGAAAACACTGTCATTTTCCCTCACTCCACATTCCCACCGTCCTCACAGGGTGGCAGCGCCACGGACAGGAAATGGGAATAACTGCTTCCTATGCGAGCGGGCTTTGAAGAAAGATCATGGGGACGATGTCCCGGCGTAGTGGTCTTCCTGTCCTCTCACCATGTTCTTTGTAACCGCTGATTTACGACTTCCCGCACGCGGCGAGCTCAGCTGTGATTTAGGGGCTTTCCTCTGACGCGGCGACGCGCAACCCGGCGTGGAAACAACAACGTTCACAGCTTAAGCGGCCGCGCTCTGACCTCCTCCTGTCCCGATCTCACCATCCTCCTTTATGCAAACTGCCCCAGCTTGTGTTTTGTACGCCAAGATTCCGAGGCTAGTGCCTGTTACGTATTTTAAGGCGCACATAAGCTGCCCCAACATAGCCACAAGGGGAGCAGGACCTTACTGAAGGCTGCGATAGCTACTCCATCCACAGAAGGCAGCACCTCAGACAGGTGAGGAAGCCGAGGCTAATACGTCAGATACGGGCAATAGCGCGTGATTCAAGTGGAGAGGGCAGAGATCAATAGGTAACCGTGGAGAGAACCGGGCTTAAGCCCGGGGCTTGAGGCTCACGGTATTTCCCTCACACGCGTTAGATACAATTCCCTCCCTTAAGCTTCATAGTTACCATACCGAAACATGCCTTCTTTAACAAATAAAGTGAGTTAAAAGCGACCAAGGATTGGACCACTTTCTTCAAGAAATAACGCAAGATGCCAGACATTAGTATGATATGAACGATTTGTTCCCATTGGATGGTCGGTTAAATAACAGGAATAAAGCGTATTTCATTTTCCTAAATCTAACTTGGCTATTGCTGTTGCTGGCAAACATTTAAAGTTTGTTTGACAATGTTTTGTAAGTTAGTCACACTCAACAAAAGTTTGTCACACTCTAACACTTTCATACGGTTTTACAAACCGTATGAAATGTAACGTGCAGTAGCCTTTACACGTTGTAACTCAATGAAAGTAGAACCTTTACCCTAACCTTACCTTAAAGGGCTCTTTATGGTTCCACGTTCCTGCAACGCAATAACCACACAGATGCTTCGACGCAGTCGTGAACGTTTAGGGTTCTGCGTCAAGTTTTAGTAAGCGGACCAATAACAGCCCTTGCTGCTGCGTCGCCTCGACGGAAGGTTGCTATTTTTGGGAGGCGCACGTCCGGCCTAGCCTGGCTAACGCCAGACCTCATCTCAATCTACACTGAGACGAGGTCTGGGAACCACACATTAATCTCCTCATATTTGAAGCGTGGTTTACGATTGCCCGGAGCCGTTTATTGGGCGCTACGAATGTCTATCATATGAGTCTGTACGTAGCTCATTGCCAATCAAAGCCTGTTGGTAGCAGGGCAAAGACATCCTTCTTTATAATGAAAGAGTTTAACGCCGAAAGTTGCTATTTTTTCAAAATAAACTTGCGTTCTAAACTACTTAGAACACTATCTAAGGCTGCATCGAAAGGTAACGCGTGTGCTGTAATTTTGGATCCGTAAACTACAAGCTTCGGTGTGTTGCATAGACGTCGTCATCGTCTTGCCGTCCCTCCCCGTTCTGTGATTGGTTCCCTATCTCAGGCGAAAATCGAATCCATGGAATCCAGGCTGCCTAGCAGCGCAAAATGAAATCACGCTCGAGGCAGCATTGGTATACCCAGGCTACGTCCGGCCCTTACGGTGGACACAAGGAGGGTCCGCAAGGACGTAAGGGGTCCGTAACCCGCTTGCGTTGCGTGAACGTGGAACCATAAAGAGCCCTTTACCCATTACCCTCAAACAGATAACAAAACCAGGGCAGACCTTTTAATGGATGGTAGCCTGCCATTCTATGCCTCGTTTGGGTGCTAATTGCTTGCATCTGACCTACATTTTACATCTTACCGTGGGGGAAATCGCAGGTAAGATAGGCGTAATTATCACCAAAAATAGGGTGTTAATTAGCAAGTTACCAAATTAACTCATGGCCAACTCCAGGTAAAACATTCACAGCAACACTGTCAGTATCAGAACTTGTCTCTCTGATATCTCTTCTCATCATCCCCCTCTTACAACTGAACTCCCCCCCCCCCCCCCCCCCCCCCCCCCCTCTCTCTCTCTCTCTCTCTCTCTCTCTCTCTCTCTCTCTCTCTCTCTCTCTCTCTCTCTCTCTCTCTCAGATGTTGATGGCTTCAAGACGTGTGTTGTGATTTCCATCTCTGCAGTGTGAGTGAGAGTGTGTGAGTTTGTTTTACTGTGTAAACGAACAGCAGTGGGACTACTCGCTACTAGCTGCTAGCATTTGTGGGTGTGCGCTTGTTTGTGTATGTATGTGTGTGTGTGTGTGTGTGTGTGTGTGTGTGTGTGTGTGTGTGTGTGTGTGTGTGTGTGTGTGTGTGTGTGTGTGCGCGCACACGGCAGCGGCGTAGTGAGTGTGAGTATGTGTGGCGTTTGTGTGTTTGCGGAGAGTATGTGTGTGTGAGCGCCCTCAGTATGTGTTTGTGTGTGTGTGTGTGTGTGTGTGTGTGTGTGTGTGTGTGTGTGTGTGTGTGTGCTTGTGGCGTCAGTGTGCATGTGTGTCTGTGCGTCAGCGTCTGTGTGTGTGCGTCAGTGTGTATGTGCATGTGTGTGCGTGCAGCAGTCTGAGTGTGTTTGTGTGTGTGAGTCAGTGTGTATGCGTGTGTGTGTGTGCGTCAGTGTGCATGTGTGTGACCCTCCTCAGGGTCCTCACTCTCATCATGGCCGTGTCTGTTTTTAATCTGCTGGAGTGATTGATGAAGGAGCAGGCCCAGTGTATATCTCTTCACTTCCTTTCATTTCTCAAATGGTTTCTGTTCCATGATAGATTTATCTACACATAACCCCAGCATGACTAATTAACTCTGGAATACCCCGGCCAGATGTGGGACCTCTCTATCTCTCTCTTTCTGTGTGTATGTGTGCGTCTCACTGTGTCTCTCCCTCTCTCTCTCTCTCTCTCTCTCTCTCTCTCTCTCCCCCGTTTTCATTCTCTGCCTCATTCTCTTATGTCCAACATGTTGTGAGGAAGCTGGGTGCGTGTTCATACAGGTGTTCACGTGTGAGTGTATCTTTGTGTGTGGTGTCTACGTGTGTGTGTGTGTGTGTGTGTGTGTGTGTGTGTGTGTGTGTGTGTGTGTGTGTGTGTGTGTGTGTGTGTGTGTGTGTGTGTGTGTGTGTGTGTGTCTTTGTGTGTTTGTGTCTGTGTATGCGTGTATGCATGTGTGTGTGTTGGGGGAGTGTGTGTGTGTGTGTGTGTGTGTGTGTGTGTGTGTGTGTGTGTGTGTGTGTGTGTGTGTGTGTGTGTGTGTGTGTGTGTGTGTGTGTTTGAGTGATGGAGAGCGGTTGGGTAAGACTATCTGCTGTCAGATAATTTGGAAGGCTCTGTTGAGGTTGACATCTGCTGCCTTGAGTGATGTGTGATCGCTCCACATTTCAGGACTAATCAATCTCCCTGTCAGGGTTACGTTGCGCTAACCCTGACAGGCCGGGGGAGACCTGAAAGACCCCGGGGCCGGCGGCAGCGCTTCAAAACCACCGCTGTTGATGAAGTTGTGTGGGCTGGAGAGCCACAGCCATCAGAGGAAAAGGCCTTGGAACCGATCAACCCACTCCTGTGTGAAACACGCTCCTGTTTCACAGCCGGCTTCACGGCCTCCTGTCCAAACTGGCTCCTTCTCAAAAAACAATGTTCAATTCAACACACAAACACAAACGTGGGAGTAGGTTTTTTCTTAGCAAAGTATCCTTTAAATGGTGTCTTGCGATTTCTGTCACGAAAAAAAAAAGAAGCTGTTTTAGCTTAGTTTCGCTTTTCCAGTTTTGTTGTTTCCCGCGAGGGCTTGGCATCTCTTAACATCAGCTCAATCATCAGAGAGTCAGGACTGAGTGTGTTGGTGTATCCATCTATATCCTCTCCTTCTAGCTATCAAAAATAAATCTCCATAATCAATCGAATACAGTTCTCCAATCTAATCTGCCATGCCGACGGTCTTTTGCGTATGTATTTAAAACAGGAGATTGACTTAATGCACTTGCTATTGATCTATCTTAGTCAGCGAGCTGGTCAGCTAGCCTTCACCATCCAGTCCTCTACGACAACGTGGGGAGACTCGCCACGCGATACATCATCAACCTTATCAATCACACTTTTTTCTATGCGTTCTAAACTATTAGAATTTAGACATAGAATTTTTCTATGTCTGGTTTCTATTGTGCACAATGTACAGTAAGACACACTGCTATTCACCCAAGAGAGCGTCACTCATAAACATGTCAAGAGTGTGTTTTTCATCAGTGAGTGCAGGTGTGTCAGACTATTATGTAACGTTAAACCCACACAGCTGGGTTTAACGTCACAATAACAGCCTCCAGATGACAGCACGCTCAGAGATAGCTCTTTGGATTTTCTATTTGCTCAGTGTTAATTGGCTGATGGTAATCTTATGAATGGCACGTTTAGTTTATTAAAGCAGGCCGGTTTAATCCACGGTTTAACCTCCTAGTCCCCTCTCCCCCCTCCAGCCCAGCTGCTGATCAAAGGGCAAAGTTGAACTCCCAGTATGCCCCCTCGTTGTATAGTGACGCCTGGGTCTAGGTGTGTTTGTGTGTGTGTGTGTGTGTGTGTGTGTGTGTGTGTGTGTGTGTGTGTGTGTGTGTGTGTGTGTGTGTGTGTGTGTGTGTGTGTGTGTGTGTGTGTTTGTGTGTGTGTGTGTGTGTGTGTGTGTGTGTGTGTGTGTGTGTGTGTGTGTGTGTGTGTGTGTGTGTGTGTGTGTGTGTGCTTGTGTGTGTACGTGTGTGTGTGTTTTTGTGTGTGTGTGTGTGTGTGTGTGTGTGTGTGTGTGTGTGTGTGTGTGTGTGTGTGCTTGTGCGTGTTCTGTAGTTTGATTATTATAACCAAACAACGTGGAGTATGACTTGAGACTATACATATGATGTGATATTATGAAGTCATAAGCCCCCCCCAAAACACACCCACACACACAGACCCGCACAAACACATCCACACCCCCCCCACAGAGACACACGCATACACACACACACACACACACACACACACACATACACGTAGACGCACATACACACACACAGAAACACACACACAGACACACACAAACACACAAACACACACACACACACGTACACACACAGACACACAAACACAGAGACTCGACACAGCTATTATGGTAGAAAACAAGCGCACTATGTCCACCATGTGTTTCCACTCTGCTTTGGGAGAGCTTGGGAAGCTGTCAACCCCCGCAGCCAGCCAGGCGTTGGGTCCCCCCCCGCCGTCGCCTGGCGTCCACCCAGAGAGGGTCACACCCCATCCCTCCATCACACTGCAATTGAGACATTATGTGCAAATCCATGGTCACACTCTTTAAGGGCTTTAGCTCCGGCCTGGTTCAGTCTGGTCCAGGCTGGTTCAGTCTGGTCCAGGCTTGAGCAGTCTGGTCCAGGCTGGTTCAGTCTGGTCCAGGCTTGAGCAGTCTGGTCCAGGCTGGTTCAGTCTGGTCCAGGCTTGAGCAGTCTGGTCCAGGCTGGTTCAGTCTGGTCCAGGCTTGAGCAGTCTGGTCCAGGCTGGTTCAGTCTGGTCCAGGCTTGAGCAGTCTGGTCCAGGCTGGTTCAGTCTGGTCCAGGCTTGAGCAGTCTGGTCCAGGCTGGTTCAGTCTGGTCAAGGCTTGAGCAGTCTGGTCCAGGCTGGTTCAGTCTGGTCCAGGCTTGAGCAGTCTGGTCCAGGCTGGTTCAGTCTGGTCCAGGCTTGAGCAGTCTGGTTCAGTTTTGTCCAAGCTGGTTCAGACTGGTTCAGTCTGGTCCAGGCTGGTTCAGTCTGGTCATTGATGGTTCAGTCTGGTTCAGTCTGGTCCAGGCTTGAGCAGTCTGGTTCAGTTTTGTCCAAGCTGGTTCAGACTGGTTCAGTCTGGTCCAGGCTGGTTTCCGTCTGGTTCAGGCTGGTTTCAGTCTGGTCCAGTCTGGTTCAGTCTGATCCAGGCTTGTTCAGTCTAATTCATTCTGGTCCAGGCTGGTTCAGTTTGGTACAGGCTGGTTCCCCCCCCCCCCCGCCCGGTTCTGCAGAGGGAACAGGACAGGCTGGGTTAGCTGTCACGCTTTAAAGCTTTAAGTGAAATATGTTTTCTGTTAGTCGGTTTCTCGTTTGATCTCTGAGAGGTTTGAGAGGCGGCGGCTGCGGGCATTAATTGATCTGTGTACACAACAGAGTTCAACACACACAACGGCCTCTATGTGTTGTTTCTGTTTGCTAACCAGCAAAACCATAATTGTCTCTGACATTGGGACCTTCTAGTTTTATCCCTCTTTGCCCCCTCTTCCCATTATTCCTTGACGTGGGTGAACTTTTCACCCCCCCCTCAGAGGAGCGCCAACACTTATCCGTCCTCTACGACGGCCCCTCCCTGTGATTGACAGATGGGCAGGTCAGAGAGAGGTCGGAGTTGCTGGCTCCTCTCCAGACCCGCACGCCCTTGAGCCTCGTCCTCCCCAGAGTTCACCCGGCGGCGGGCTATGCCCTCAAACCCGGCCGGTCAACACAGTCCCCAACATATTAAAGTTGAACATTTGAAAATCGGATCAGCCGCGACACACAGACGGTGTTTTCTTGGTAGCGAGTCGAACAGTTTTTCCTTCCGGCTCATTCCTTCTTGTGAACACAGAGCCCCTCCCCTCTCCACCTCCTCTTAACTAAATATGGAGATGGGTTTGGAATGGCGTGTGAAGCTCCACCAGAGTTGAACGACGGGGCACGTCCCTCCCTCCCCCGAGGCCGTGTTCATGAGAGGATAGCATTTACACGGTGACAATAACAATCATCTGGCTGCGATCGGCCCGCGCTCATTGTGGACACGTCAGATGGAGACAGATTAACTCGTCGTTCCAGACGCAATGTGTCACAGACGAAAAGGACACCGCCGGGACAGAGGTGAACTGTAGACGGTCACACACGCACATACTGTCAAACACACACACATAAACACACATCGACAAACACACACACACATACACACCAACAAACACACACACACACACACACACACACACACACACACACACACACACACACACACACACACACACACACACACACACACACACACACACACACACACACACACAAACACACAAACAGACACACATTTAGCCCTCCTTTAACCTCTTTTAAGAATATCAATTGAAATTGTCAGAAGCCAGACTTAAACCGATTTGTAGGATAAATAGCTTCAAGGCAGAATGGGCCTTCCGTATTTGTTTGATATCTCTCTGCGAAATGGCTGTGAATACAACCCCTATAGCAGGTGTGTGGTGTGTGCCTATGGTCTGTGCCTACCAGCCAATGGCGGTCCTTAGTCAGCCTTTAAAGGGTAATTCCGGTGTAAAATGGATTTGGGATATGTTTTGTATGATAACGAGTTGAAACTTTCATTTTGGAGCACAAAAAACGCATTTCGCTTTCTTCAGTTGGCCGTTTTTAGCTGATTCTATCAAAACGCTATAAACTTGGAACAAAGGGGGCAGTGGTTATGGTAAAAACGAAATCGCTATTTTAAAACCACTTAAAAGGCTAGAAGTAGCCAGACACTTCTTTAGTAGTATAATAAGGGTCTTAGCATATAAAACAAGGCATTGAGAAATTTGTAAGTGTACAGATTGTTTATTAAAAAGGACATTTTATACACACAATATCAGTAGATCACCCGTCGACGCCATTTTGATTTTAAGACTCGATAAGTAGATTGTAGAACACAGAGCTTGCGTGTTGCTGACAGATGTCACAATCTCTGTGTTCGTCAATCTACCTATCGAGTCTTGAAAACAAAATGGCGTCGACGGTTGATCTACTGATGGTATTGGCTGTTTCCCAATGTCAAGGAAGCATGCTCAACGGCCGCCCTTTTAAGGACGCTACGTCATAGAACGCCGACAAGCACTGTTCCAATGTTGAGGACACTCGAAAGCCGCGCCATTTTTGCGTCCTTTGTTTTTGAGAATTCCGAGATTTTTCAAGGATGCATCGCTGCATCCTAGACGAGCCAAAGCTACCCACAATCCTCTGCGTTCACTGGGCGGGTTCTTGAAAATGGCAGAGCAGTACACGTTCAAATGAAGTGAAGTTATATTAGCTTTCAGAAATATTTTGTGCCGTATTGCTTTTTATAGATTCATCATGTTAATGCAAATAATCAAGCCTAAAGACCTGTGCCACCTTTCAAACGTTTTTGCAACTTAATGATACGTTGCTATATTTTGCATGGACGTAGCTGGTGTTAAACACCACTGTCACCAATGTCAATTTACTCGCTCACAAGATTACATTATTTATGTATACCTGTTTGTGTTGAATAGGTTTTTTTAGGGTCAGCCCAGCATACGGAGGCTTTTGTGCGCCTTAGGGTGGCGCACAAACATTTGTTTACCGGTGGAAGGGATAGTGCCACTATCCAATGTTGTAAAATTAATGCACAACCGATCATTTGCAATGATTGTAATTTTGAATGAACGTATTTAATTGTATTTTATATGATATACTTATGTGTTGAAAGCACTGGTAGATTGTAGGCATATATGAATGAATGAATCAGATCAGTTAAATAATATATCTAAATAAATACATGTTTATCATCTCTTTCTTTGTCTTTTCCCCCCTGCATAATAGTAATCAACCGTACTGTAAATGTGATGCATGAATTAAGTTCTCAGACAATTTCACTTTGTTTTATTAAAATTGAATGGATTTTCCTTTTAATAAAGAAGATTCGATCAACCGCAACAAAGCTTTTGTGACTTCCCCAAAGAGGCTCCATGCGAAGGAGACATGACCGCATTTATAACAGACAAAAGTCAAATAAATATCGATCAGCTTGATTGCTGCCATGTTTTATTCATAAGCGCACATGTGTCTACAAGCGGACACGCAGTATTAAAAAGCGGAAGCGGAAGCGCTTCCACGCTACCAAGTCGTTCCAAAGTCTGAACGTTACAAACGCTAGGAAGCACTCGAGCTAGCACTCTATTCTCATCTCCATAGGATGCGACTAGCAAGGACGCGTCCTAGCAAGGCTGCAGCCTTCACTTTGGGAAACAGCCATTGTGTGTATAAAATGTACTTTTTAATAAAAAATCTGTACACTTACAAAGTTCTCAATGCCTCATTTTATATGTTAAGACCCTTATTATACTACCAAAGAAGTGTCTGGCTACTTTTAGCCTTTTAAGTGGTTTAAAATAGCGATTTAGTTTTTACCATAACCACTGCCCCCATTGTTCCAAGTTTATAGCGTTGATAGAATTGGCTAAAAAGAGCCAACTGAAGAAAGCGTCTATATGCGGTTTTTGTGCTCCAAAACGTATGTTTCAACTCGTTATCATTCTAAACATATCCCAAATCCATTTTACTCTGGAATTACCCTTTAAGCTTTCCTGAGCCAGGGGCTGGCCCCCTACCTGCTCATTCCCTGCCTGTTTCTGTATTCACAGACGCTTTGGATGACCTTGTCTCCTGGACCTAACCCCCTGTTTGGTGGCTGTCTATTCGGCCCAGTTGGACAAATCCGTGAATATACTGCTTGACCCTTATCTTATCTTATATTGTCTTCAGCACATTCTCAGGCTCTCACCCTCTCCCTGACTTTGCTTTTCTTCTTTTTCTACTCTACTACTCTACTTTTTCTATACTCATTTCCTTCAACTCTTCTTTAAATTATGACGATTCCCAACTGTTATTTAAAGAAACTCCTGTCTGGTGAGATTAAAAAGAAAATGATGAGACCAAACTAGGCCATTAATACGGAGGTTAATCGCACACTAATGTACAATTAGTGTGTAATGAATCCTGCCGGAAATATCTCGTGGACCCCATCTTGGTGAGGAGATTCACAGCCACGGTGCGATCCCCCGTGCATTTTGCCTTCTACGTTCTGCTATTCCCCATTGGTCGAGCAGCGATTCTCCAGTTCCATGATACACGTGTTCACAACATGAGAAATCTTCCTCTTTGGGTTGATATGTGTTTGGTTTAATGAAAGCTTTAAAGTGCCTTATGTTGGACTGTATGGTGCAGAGGGCTTCAAACACAACAATACTGTGCTCCAGGGTGGGTTAACGCGGGGCCGGTAGCAGATGCTGCTGGTGTGTCCTCTTTGAGACGGTGGATAGAATGTCACCCAGCTCTAATCACATTACTGCCCTTGTCAGAATGCCACTTTAGATTTCAACCTCTGGCTGCTGATGACCCATGGAGCTCTGTCTCTCTCTCTCTGTCTGTCTCTGTCTGTGTCTGTCTCTGTGTCTGTCTCTGTCTCTCTCTCTGTCTCTCTCTCGCTCTGTCTCTTTCTGTCTCTGGGAGATTGAGAAAAAAATGGTAAGGTGCCTCTCTTTTGACTATGTGAAAATAGTAAAATTTCCCCATTTCTGAATATTCCTTCAATAATGAAAGCGAGGTTACGTTTACTATGAGCTTGTGTGTTCTTAACACATGTGGGGGTTCAAATCAATGTCAGCTGGTGTTTTGAAAGAAAGTCTGTGTGAGTTTGTGTGTGACTGTGTCTGTGTGAACTAATGTGTGTGTTGGGTTGTTTGTTAATCAACATGCTTCTACAAGTGTGTGCACACACACACACGCACGCGCGCACACACGCACGCGCGCGCACACACACACACACACACACACACACACACACACACACACACACACACACACACTTGTATGTGTGTCTGTTTTTCTATGTACGTGTGTGCATGTGCGTGTGTGTCTATGTGTGCGTGTACACGCCAGCCCTTGTGACCTCTTAATATCACATCACATGTCGGGCTTCATTCTTGTCTGCATCTGAACCTCCATCATGTGCTTCCTCAGCCAATCTGTCACACTCCCCCCCCAGTCGGGATGAGGACGTCTCTAAAGCGTAGCCCCCGGGGGGCTTGAGGTGGGGGGGGACAAAGAAGAAACAAAACAGAAGAAATAGAAATGGCTACAGCGCACCATGCCAGACCATGAATGGCATGGATGATCCGCTGAGATGAGATGAGCAGAGCCGGAGAAAAGGAGGGAGAGGCGGGAGGACAGGGAGGACAAGGTTCCTGTTGTTCTCCCTGTCTGATGTGAATCATCCGTATCTGCTGTGTGTGTGTGTGTGTGTGTGTGTGTGTGTGTGTGTGTGTGTGTGTGTGTGTGTGTGTGTGTGTGTGTGTGTGTGTGTGTGTGTGTGTGTGTGTGTGTGTGTGTGTGTGTGTGTGTGTGTGTGTGTGTGCGTGCGTATCTGTCTGTTTGTACGTGTGTGTGTGTGTGTTTGTGGATTGGGTGTAAGGTAGTATGAGCAACAGCGACCGATTTCAAGAAGCATCTTTCTTGATTTATATATAGAGAGAGAGAGAGAGAGAGAGAGAGAGAGAGAACATTTAAGTAAGAAAGAAAGGAAAGGAATTCAAAGCCATTGCATATTAGCTAGAAGGGAAATAAATAAATACCAAATTAACAAAAATATCTAAAGAAAGCAAGATAAAATAAAATGAAAAGTTTGAGTTTTTGCACTCAAATAATGCACAACAAGGTTCTTTAGCTCCTGGTATATGTAGTGAGGGAGTGGGGCGACTATTCAGTGTTGTTGTGGGTGCTGCTGTCAGCTAATGAGAGAGATAATCCCCCTGGACAGCTGGGTGTTGGTGCAGCTCTGTGATCTAGAGCTGACAAGGCAAGAGTGACGCGCAGACAGTGACTGGCACCCATTAGGAGACACACTGCTATCTGCCTTCAGCCTGTATTTTAGTCTCATGGGTGCAGACTTCGACTTGATCGTGTCAAAAACAAATACATACACACACAAACAGATACACACATACATTAATACACACATACACATACACAACTATTTACCGACACACACACATACATATATATACATACATACACACAAATATTTACTGACACACACATAGATATATACACAAACATGCGCACAAAGACCCACACACACACACACACACACACACACACACACACACACACACACACACACACACACACACACACACACACACACACACACACACACACACACACACACACACACACACACAGAAACACACACAGAAACAAACACAGAAACACACACATACAGGCACACAGAGATATGCACACACATGCATGTAAACACACACACACACACACTCACATGCTCGCACACACACACCAATACAAGCGCACGCACACAACCCCCAGCACTTATGGGTGCAGCTGTAATCCCTGCACTGTCAGACTGGTGACATAATGACGGACAGACAGAAGGAGGGGAAGTCGCGTTAGAAGTGAGGTGTCTGGGTGACGGGAAGATGGCCGCCCTCGGGCCACACGCATCATCACACGAGCTTGCCGCCTGCTCTCTGTCTCAGCCGTTGAGCAACGCGTGAATGGAGTTGAGCTGTAAAGAGCTGAGAGACAGTGCTGTTTTGTTCTGGTGTATCCTTCTGTCCAGAATGGGTTCCCGCTGACCCCACGGCGTTCTTCCAGCAGTTTAAAGGAACTTTGTTGCAGTGACATATGAACATACTTTCTGTTGTTACGGCACGTTTGTTTGTATGTTCCAGTAACAAAGTTGTGTGTGTATCTAAGTCATTCTTTGGAGTGTCTGTACTTTACTTGTTGACTTTCATTTTTATTCACCATAAAGAAAACCTCCGATAGGGCTTCTACATCGTGCATCTCAATGACCAACAATAAATCAATTTCGGTAAATAAATAAAAATGCTATCTTTATTACCAAAGAGACTAAACCCTAGATATGCATTAACATAGAGGATCACCACTGAGGTTGGCCTTTACTTTGTACTATCATCATATCAGGTTGCAAACTCACATAATATTGTGTTTATTGTGTCTCAACGTTTATGCTAATAGACTGAACTCTATATGAATGCAAATTGCCCTTGGTATGCTAAGAAGTACAAAATAAGGTATTTTATAGTGAAATCTCTCTCTCCCTCTGTATCTCTGATTTACACACTCACACACCCGGGCACACACACACACACCAACCTTCACATATTGTATCCCCCCCACCACCATATTTTCTCTCCTGCCAAATCATTTCTCTCTAATCCTTTTTGATGCGACATTGCAGCAACGCGCCGCTGAAGATAATCCTTGACATTTTTATCACTCAACCCCTTTTTATTTAGTCTGCACTGCTCGCCTGTCTTGTTTGCTGATACAATCTGCCAGCCTGTGCAGGCCGGGGCAGATCACACATCAAGACACACCCCCCCCCTCCCTAAGGGTGATGGAGTGTCAAAGTAATACTCTGCTCAGTGTTCTGGGTGGCAGGCTAATTCACAAAAACTTCACTGGAGGATTCGAACCTTACCGCTTCCCAGACTATTGTCTGTTGTTTTGCTGGATGTTTGCTAAGCCTGGCCCCCGCAGAACAACTGGTTTGCGTTTGGGTGTGCGATGTGTGTGACACATGTCCTGGTCATCGAAGAGTTCAGTTTTTGACTGTATTTTTTTCTGTTGGTTTGGATACATGAAGGTTAAAGCAGAAGGAGTGAAAGATTAGGCAGCGATACGGGGGAAGGAGAGTGGGAGGACAATGCACAGATACGCCTCAGAGAGGGGGGCGAATAGAGCGACCAAAGTCTGAGTGAGGGGAAGAGAGAGAAATTTTGTCTGTGCAAATAAAAGGCCAGAGAGACAGACATTGAGAAAGAAATATTAAATTAGGCTGAGGTTAAAATACTTGGTTTTCTTACAAATCGTTTAATGTAATTATATGGTGAAACAGCAGAATCATCTTGGAACACATTGTCCTGTGGTGGGTCCGTGTCCCAGCTGACCTGAGGCCAGCGTTGGGGTTTCAACAGCAGTAAACACAAACACCATGAATTGTTTTGGGAAGGCACTCTACCGTGCAAAGACCATAACTTCTTTGTTCTTTCTCTGTCTTATCCTGCACATGTCTTCAATCCCGTCTCACTCTCTCTTAAAGATAACTCTTTCTATCTTCCCTTTTATCTCTCTCATCCTGTGTCTCTCTAGCTCTGTCTGCTAGTATATCTTAAATGTATTCTTCTATTAATCTGTTTCGCTATCTCCCTCTCTTTCTCTCTCTCTCTCTCTCTCTCTCTCTCTCTCTCTCTCTCTCTCTCTCTCTCTCTCTCTCTCTCTCTCTCTCTCTGTTTCTGGTGAGGCATTGCCCTGCTCTCTGTCTGGTCGGTTCTTTGAAATAAACAACACTCCTGCGAAGAAGTTTAATGCGTTAGAGGGAAAACTATTTAATGTTTGTTGTTGTTTTTCTGGCTCTAGCATCAAGCGTAGTAGTTGTGAAATGAAAGAATCCGCCAATGTTACCTTTATGGAAATGATGAATGCTTGTGAAAGCCCAACTCGTCCTCAAACCTAAACACGTTTTCTCTATCTTTACCGCTCACACACGTCACATCACATGTTTCATTTGGGGCACTTTTTCTCACACCATCACACTTCTTGGTAGTAAGTTCCCCCGCTGTGTTTGGAAGAAGTTATCACTGCCCTTTATTTTACAAGTGGAGGAACAGCGACACGCAAACACACACCAGTCCACCGCTCTGGAGGAGAAATATCATGAGGGAGACAAAACAACGCACCATGCTGACAAACCAATAGATCCCCTCCACACCGCATGTTCTTTACCTTCTATTGTGCAACGTGAGCAGAGGACACGGTGAGGAACAGGGAGCATATATGGAGACACATTGTACTTGGTCCTACAATTGGTACGGCCCTCCTCCTGGTGTGACGCGTCATGGTGGAGGAGGGTCTGTCCTAGTTCTGGGCAACCCAAGGCCAGCGGTGAAAAATATCTTGCAAAGTCTCTCAAAGCATTTTTTATTTGTGTTTTCTTTTTTACACGTTGGTGAATAATGGCGCGACATGACACAGTAATGCTAGTTCTGGTGAAAAACAGCTCATCCACACCTTTCTGGGCCAGCCTGTGATACCGTTCCACAGGGGATAGATGGAGGAGGTTCTGTTTGTGTGTGCTTGTGTGTGTGTGTGTGTGTGTGTGTGTGTGTGTGTGTGTGTGTGTGTGTGTGTGTGTGTGTGTGTGTGTGTGTGTGTGTGCGTGCGTGCGTGCGTGCGTGCGTGCGTGCGTGCGTGCGTGCGTGCGTGCGTGCGTGCGTGCGTGCGTGCGTGCGTGCGTGCGTGCGTGCGTGTGTGTGTGACTGTATACGTGAAATATAGTTCTACTTTAACATTCATGTATTCGAGTAGAGACAAGATGAATTGACCCTCAGACATCTATATCACTTCCCTAATTAGAGCACTGTGTCATCGCACACCAAACCATAGGCTGGATGAAGAACGTGGGGATTTATGACTCCTGCGCTATAGAACTTATACAAATAGCAGGAAATGATGTGGGGTCATCACTATGCATTAGTAAGAGATGGATTCACATTTTTGAAGTTTCCAAAGACGAGAAAACATGTGATAAAAAAAACAAAAAACATAAGATACTGCTTATTTCAAACAATGTTTCTCTATTCACATGAAAGGAAGAGAAAATGCTCCCCATTTTAGCTCAAGAGAATCACTCGTCTGATCTTTAACTTAATCTAGATGCCCACTAATACCGTGCGCAATATCACTGCAATTAGATTAGCGGAGGAGACGGAAAATCGTTTGTTCCAAGTGGCGAGGTTGATCGGAATTGATTTACGCACAGAGTAACGACCCATTTAATGGACGCCATGTTCAGCAGAGGCTGACAAAAGCAAACCTACTCTTCTTTCTGTCTTTTGGAGTTTAATGTCATAGTTATCGATTATTGTAAAATCCAGTGTTTTATAACAGATTGTGTTTGGGAGGTTAAATCAACTCAACATCTGATGCGCGACCACCCACAAAATGCTCCACTTTAACAGAATGTGTTATTCCGTTAGTGTGTCAATGAAAAACAACAACAGGCCTGTAGAACAAAAGATGAACACCAACAATGGAACGCAGGCTCTGTTTTCAGTTCTCCTTTTAATTGTTAAAATGAATTCTTGAGCGGTGTTGTCTCCACCAGCGTCATAATGAAGGTTAAGCTTCATGCATTCCATTATTCAAAGATTGAAGAACATTTCTGAATTGATTTATTCGCAGATTTCCAATAAAAGGAGATGGAATCCAGATCCATTCTTGGTCATCTGCTTTTCAGCCCTATCTTTAACTCAGGTTCTGATTTATAATGCCTGCACAACGTCTTAGTGCTGCTGGGTTTATCTGGTTGACTGGCAGCCAGTGGTTCATACCTCAGAAGGCCCTTCTCAGCCTGCTGTCACCGCTCCTTATTAGGATTCTAATATATGTTGATGGAGGATTGTGTAGTGAATCTACTTGACCACCTTACTCCCAGTCCGATTCCATGGGGGGGATCTGAAACAAGATGAACGGGGGGGGGGGGCATTTCCTCCCTTTAGTATGTTGACCTAGGGATGACACATGTTTGTTTGTTAAAACCCATTCAATATTTTTCAGAGATGTTTTCAATAAAGCTTTAAGAAATGTTAAATGGGATACATTTGATTTTGAATATTTCTCTAAAGATGACTGTCTTCTTTGATCAAGAAATTGCCCTTAGTTCCACATGAAAATATATCAGGGCAATGTGTTGCCTTTCAACAATACAAAACAATACACACGCTTGCTTTTATTGTTTTCCCAAGTCCTTTGCGCTATTAAGCTCGGGATAGTTGTTTCAAATGTTCTTGCTTGAATACTGTTTTCAGATACGAGAATAAGGTGAAATACTCCTCCTCAACAGGAAAGAGCTGTTGCTCAGTGATGGCTGTTGACAACGCTTGAAGGGAAGTCTGTTTGACAGGTTGAAGAGAAGACCCCCATTCTGTCTGATCTTCGGGTACTTGGCCTCTTCTGGTATTCATTTCAACCTCGCTCCATTCCACACACTCCTTCCGCTCTCCCTCTGTCCTCTCTCTTATTACGCTTCCTGACCCGTTCATATTCATAACCCCTCAGGAGGTTAAGGCGGGAAGCTAGATAGATAGCGGCAAGATACTTAGCTAGGAGCAACTAGCTAGCTAACAGCAAGCTAGCTAGATGTCTAACTTTGTCAGATCATGATGAATTATTGGAGGTGGTTGTCTAAAAAGTGCAAATACTTATCACCCAAATTACATTATACAGTCTTTTGCCCACAGGTTGTAAAACATTAGGAGTGATTTATACTCGTTTGGGACAGCATGGAAACTGTAGAGATTCAAAGACCCACCGACTTGACTATTTTAGGCCGCCTTTAATAGTTCTTGTCAGCTGTAATTTTTAAGTAGGCCTACTTTAACCAATTCGTTGTATAATTAGGTTAACAAAATTAGCTCATTGCTTGCTCAGTCACCAGGCAGTAATTTAATAAAGTTATTAACCTTCCAGATGAATAGAACCATTATGCGTTGCAGGCCATCCGTCTTTATCATATTTCTAGTCCAGAAAAATAAAAAATATTTTTTTTGCATCTGCTGTGTTTTCGAAACATTGATGACTCTGAACAAGGCTAGGAAATGTTTTTCTTTCAGCATCCTACAGAATAAGGCACAATATATTGCACATGCAATACATTTTCATGTCAACAACAGTTGACAGGACAGTTGATTAAAACTTAAATTATATTTGAAGTTAGTATTCCAATCCTGATACCTTTACATAAACAATAATTTGAACATTGAAAATGTAATTTACATGATAAATTGGTAATTATTATACTTACAGACAAAGACTCTCAGGCTTTACATTTTATTGTAGGCCTATTTGCTGTTATTTGTTTAACAATGTTGTACTAGAAACAGCACTGTGGCCATTCAAAGGACACTGATGATGCAAGGCTCCGCCCTCATGTAAATTGAAGGGGCTACCTCCTATTGGCCGAGCGCTGCCTCACTCTGAAGTGTTCCAGCGGAGACCTCACTCCCGCAGTGAGATTGCGAAGTGAAGGTAGATTCGGCGCGGCGGGCGAAGCAGTGGGATCTGTTCTTTCTCCCGGTCACTCGGATTCAGCAAAGTGGACTGTGGTCGGATTCAACGTCGTATAGAACTGGATTTGTGCTTTTTGTTTCGTGGTTAGCAGTTACTGAAGAAGCCTATACTTTATTTTTTAGACGAGACCTTAACCTGGGATTACAAGTGGATTGTGTGCCTTGACGAATGAGGAGATGCTTTGACCACAGCAGCGCACCAGGAGGAACTATCCGGCGCGTCGGACGCCCACCGCGCCAAGGGAAAAAGATGGTTTGGTGTTTCTGCGGATGTCAACACCATATTACTATAAGGGGCGCTCAACTTTAGATTTCATTCCGAAACTATAGACGACCAATCTCCTGAAAGCTGTCTGACATCTCCAATAAACGATGTGTATGTAGTGTCCGTTGGACACCAACAGGCCCACGCCACCCGACCGAGTCCTTAGATACATAAAGAAAAGGTTTTGGTGCCGCCAGACCTGCTCGTTGACACCTCGGACCCAACTCCTGGGTTGCACCGCAACAGCGCCTGCTCCTCTAGAACAACGCCTGCTCCTCCAGAACAGCGACTGCTCCTCAAGATGTTGACGGCTCACTCAGGACATTTCCTCCACCCCGACTACCTGCAGCCGCTCACCTCCGCGCCCGTCAGCATCGAGGTAAACTCATTCACCAAATGGGAAATACAACGGAGAACTATGGACCTGTAATTACACAGAATTTTTGAACTGTATAAAGGAAATTTGCTTAAGGTTGTATTTATACAACCTAAAGAATATATATATCCCTTAGGTTGTCTATAAAGGCTGTATATAAAGTTGTTTAATATGCATTTAAAGCGAAAACATCTTTGCTGGAAGACTACAAATAGCTACTAAATAGCTACAAGGACATAAATAGTGGTTTATTAGAGATGTCTTACTATAGCCCTTATTGATTTTATTTAGATTGATTGTGTATTGTGTTGCCCTTTTACAAAGGCAGCACAGTAGGCTACTTGAATACAATAAAATGAAATCCTGGCCTAGTTATATTTATATTATGCATATTTTATCTATTTGTAAATAATAATAATAATAATAATAATAATAATAATAATAATAGCCCATGTATACAACTCCCCTATACACAATGTAGTCCCTGGCATCCATACAGTCTTCCTCCTCTGAGTTAGGCCTGAACCCGTGGGCCATACTGCACTGTACTGAACCAATGTCCTCTTACAGCTGGACGCCAAGAAGAGCCCGCTGGCCCTGCTGGCGCAGACCTGCTCCCAGATCGGGAAGTCGGACCCCCCGTCTGCGTCCAAGGCCAGCTCCATGTCCTCCAGCGGCCAGGGGGACAAGGACCCCCCCAGCCGCCCGGCACCGCCGAGCTCAGGCCCACGACACGGCGAATCAGGCTTCAAGCCCTACCACAAGGCGGGCGGGGAAGGGCGCAGGGACGGGCCGACCCGGACCCTCGCCCCGGGGGTTGCCGGGGACAACAGGGGGAGCGGCCATAGCGGTAACCAGCAGGCCTTCCCTGCCCACCCACCGGTCTCCCCGACCTCCGCACCCCCCGGAAGCACACAGCAGCACCCTCCACCCCCGCCTCTGCCCCCGCTCCTCAAACACAACCCCCCCCCCGCCGTCGGACCCCCGGCCGCTGACGGAGACGCGTGTCTGGAGCGGGCCAGTCCCGGCAGCACCGCCGGTGCCCCCCATGGCGGAGGCCAGCTCAAGAAGGACGCCAACGACGGTAGGTTGTCGCGCTTGAGCAGCCCCCACCTGGCCAACTCCAGCCACGCCCGGGCCAGCGCCAACTCCAGCAACGGCAGCTCGGACGGCGGCTCCCACGCGCAGGAAGGAAGCAAGTGCGACCCTCAGGCCACGCAGGCCGGCCTCGCCCAGGGACACGCCACCCCCAACTCCCCCTACAAGACCGGCCACCCCCTGTTCCCCCTGCCGTCCGGCGCCATGGCCTACCACGGCTCCGGCATGGGGGCCTACCCCGGCTTCCCGTCCCAGTTCGTCCAGGGCTTGGATCAGTCCAAGGCCAAGCACCCAAGCTCCAGTCCGCTCAGCGGGGCCTCCCCTCCGTCGCTGATGCAGGGCCTGTGTCGGGACCCGTACTGCCTGAGCTACCCCAACGCGCCGCATCTCGGGGGGGGCAACCCCTGCCTCCACCCGGACCCTTCCTCCGGCCTCAAGTCCCCCGGGTACCCTCTCGTCTACCCCTCCCACCCGCTGCACTCGCTCCACTCCAACAGCCTGTCTTCCAGCGCCTCCTCCTCCTACTCCCATCCCCTCTACACGTACGGCTTCATGCTCCCCAACGACCACTTGCCGCACGCCTGCAACTGGGTCTCCGCGGCGGGCCCGTGTGACAAGCGCTTCCCCACCTCGGACGAGCTGCTGGCTCACCTGCGCTCTCACACGGCCCTCCACGGAGGCATGGACCCTAAGCTGATGTCCGCCATCTCCTCGTCTGGGCCGACCCCGTGCCACATGCACCCCTCCTACCAGAGCAGTGTGGCCTCCATGCCCAGCTCCTACTCCCTGCGGCCGCCGCCCAGTCTGGGCATGGCGCGCTACCACCCCTACAGTAAGGTCCATCACCTGGCCCCCGGCCAGACCTCCATGGCCCTGCCCACCATGCCCAGCCCGGGGCCCTACTACCCTACGTACGCTCTCTACAGCCAGCGGCTGGGCTGTGGCTCTGCACTCGGCTACCCGTGAGACACACGCAGGCACAGCAGACCGGCCCCCTGATGGGGTTGCTGGCCATCCGGACTGCCTTGAGTACTTTTCGTGTCGTGTCGCCACTGGACTTCAAACTCAACGGGTTGAAAGATGAGTTTCATTGCTTTGGAATCTCCTTCAGTTGTTATTTGTACATGTGGTGGATTCTCAGGGGTGTGGTGACCAGTGGATAGGCACGGTGCCTGGATTCCGCTTCCCTTCTGAGTAAACGGGGAGAGTTGTGTTTGTATCCTGCAAGTCAAGGATTCATGAAATCAACCAAATGTTTTGATTTGAAGAAATGTCCGCATCACGGCAGCCCTCAGCAGGCCTTGGGAGTGGCTGAAGCCCAGGCAGCAAGCGTTTTCCTTTCCAGGAGTCCAGTAGTGTACTGGGGAGATTCATGCAGGCCTCATCCTGCAGAGTCCATATGTCATTGGTTGGTTTCATCCATCAGTGTACATTTCTTTGTTACATTTTTATTTTTCTGCTGAGAAGTTGTATTTATTATGATTTGCGCACTTTTGTCATGAGTTTATCACTAAGTTCTCAGTTTAAAATTCTATAAACGGTCAAAAGCTGCACATGGTGGGGCAGAATTCTCCCTCTGGACTCTTCTGTTTGTCAATTTTTATCTGTATAGCAAATTATTAAAAAAATACATTAGTAAATGATATTTTTTTGTAAAGTATGTGAGATAAAAACCTTTTGCGGTGTTATCCAGTGAAAGGGGAGGTCATATTTTGTTAAATAAATTGCACTTAAAGAGGTGAACCTTTGTGGCTTTGTTTCTGTTTAATTTGATTTCATTAACCTTAGTCAAGGAAAGTACAAGATGAATGTAATTAGCTTTTTGGTCTGTAGAAATATGAACTTTTCTGAAGTGTCCTCAACCATTCACGTTTCATAATCCAAAGTAAAGGTGTTGAACAGATTTGCCCTGTTTATCTTGACCTTGATCAGTTAAAAAACAGTATGCATTTTGGTTTGAGGCAAATTTCACAAGGGAAGATACCTTGGAAAATCTCTTTATTAAATGAACAGCTTTATACAAATGTTTGCAGGCAAGAGGCCCCACCTCAGAGGTACACAGTCCACTTTCTGGAGGTTGGAAACTATTATTATCAATCCCAACATACAATTTGTTACTGGTTGTAATACCAAATAAAATATGTTGGACTAAAACCGTTTTCCTGGAAAAAAAAATGTTTTTGATGACGTAAAAGTAGGAAGGAAATATCCGCCCTAAAATGATGGACGAGGTTATGCTATTTAAAGAGTAGTTATGGCATTGGGACACGCACATGTTGTTTTGCAAATTCAGTGTTATTTCCATATAAAATTGCCCTCATTGCAGGTTATGAAAAACGAGGCGATTAAATATAAGTTAAAACAAACTAAATTAGCTGAAACCATATTTTGAAGGTAACAAATAGTAGTGTGTGCTATTCCTCTGAGAACGGGGCCACACACTCATGATATATTCTCTGCCTCAAGATGTTACAGCTATATATCAACACATTATGCTGCAACATGTAATCATGTCTGAAGTGGTTTCCTAACTCAAACAAGTCCTCTATAAACATAAACTTTATGGCGAGCAGCAAAGCAAGGAGAAACAGAAGCCCTCCCCCCAACCCTACCCCAACGACCTGAAAGCCGTGAGCGCCATGCCTTGTTGTGACGTCATTCCTGCGGGGCCCAGCTCTAAAAGCCTCGGGGCTCGCGCTCTGCCCCAGCCCATGGGCACGCTGCTGCGACAGTCGCTCCGGTTACAGGGCTGCTGCCACGAGACACACTGCGCTAGTGGTAAAACGCTGTTTCCACGCAACGTGACACTCCCGACAAGGACACGTATTGATAACCCGGGCTGGCCCGTCGCCCAGCAGACTCACGGCGCTCAGCGGCGCGGTCGCCAGGAGCGGATCCGCCGGTAACACGATCACCTGTCGTAGGCTGGCGAGACGTGTTGTGACGCAGGGAGAAGGGGACGACGGCCGCAGGGTTCACATTCAACCCTGGGACGGTATTCAGCTGCTCGGTAGTGCTATTGGAACAATGAACTTACAGGACCAACAAGGTTTTCCTCTGAACTCTAAAATGAGACGTTTGCTTCTATAGGTAACTATTTAGTTGAGGTGAGGCTCATCTGAATCATTTGACCCTCCGTCTCTTTGGTTTGCTGTTGTAACGTTACGAACTAGCCTATATTTATTATAGGGTTTATATTATAGAGAAGGCCTAGGCTATATTCCAGTAGTCTTCAATCTATCTGTTTTTGTCTTTGCATACCTTTATTGGGTTCATTAACCCTTATTTTAATATAGCCTATGTGAGGATTAACTATTTGTGACCTAAACCCGTTTCCGTATCCAATCAAGACACTGAATAATTATGGTATTAATTATTGGTTGAAACAATAATCGCCATTTGTTTAGTTACGTTATGATAAAGATTACATTTGCTAACAACTAATTTTTTATATCTTACACATTCATATCAACACATTTACTACATTGTCCTCCAGCCACTAATGGTTTGTATTCAACCACATTTCAGCATGTTTCAATATCGGGGGGGGATGTTTGTCCCCCGATATACATTGTAATTAAAGACCTGCTACTGATTCAGCTAAAGTGTGGATTGCATATAGGTCATGGTTTGTTGGTGTCGAGCCAACAAGTTTTAAAACATCTCATCAGCTTGTCACCAGTGGCATATCACAGAATATTATTATATATAATCATTTCCATGCTATTTCCCAACAGATAAATCAAACATTCCCAGTAGGAGCTGCTACTCTCTCTCGAAGAGGCTTACGGGGTTGGTTTTGTGAACTCAAGTTGTTTCCAAGCAGACATATGAACTGGGTGTCTCGTGTGCGTTTCTAATACAGTTTCCCTGAAAGAGTCTTTTATTCCAGAGTCTACATTCATTCAAACTTCACCTCATCAGTTCTGGGAGGAGAAGGAAAAACAATAAAGAAAAATAAAGGAAACACCACGACGCAAAAACAACACAGCAAATGTAAACTCACACAAGGCATTGAACCGTGAACCAACTATCCTGTTACACTCCATCTATGATCATTCTGGTACTTTCCATTCCCTTTTTCCTAGTAATTGGTGTACTATTAATTACACCCCATCTCCACCTCCTCATCTCCTTGGGCTGTGGCTCCCTCCACGGTTTCACATCTCAAACTGGGCCCTGTTGAAACAGAGAGTGAGGGAGAGAGGGAGGAACGCACAACAGGGCAATGGCAATTATGGTTTCTCCACTAATGTGTATGGTCCCAGCTGGTTCTACTCTCCTTCACTCTGAGAGAGAGAGAGAGAGAGAGAGAGAGAGAGAGAGAGAGAGAGAGAGAGAGAGAGAGAGAGAGAGAGAGAGAGAGAGAGAGAGAGAGAGAGAGAGAGAGAGAGAGAGAGAGAGAGAGAGAGAGAGAGAGAGAGAGAGAGAGAGAGAGAGAGAGAGAGAGACGGCCTTGCTCGGTTGTCAGCTCCCACCAATCAACTACACCAAAGCTCACGGAGAACGTGCCTTGGCAGCGCTCATCAGCAGGCCTGGAGGCTAGCGTGTTAGCCTGGTGATAGCATCCTCCGTTTGGTTGGTGCATGTGGTGACTGCCGGCCCTCTGGCTCCGCCCTCATTCCTGGTGGTTTATTCATCCTGCTTTATGAATATAACCTCGTCTAATTGGACGCCGTGACCCAGCAGCATAGGCGCCTCGCCACAGATTTGTGAGGTCACAGACGCTGGAGTCTCCGGAGCAACCGACATGCACAACACACACACACGCGGTCGGACGCATGCACACACACACACACACACACACACACACACAGACACACACAACATGGTCATGGGGGAAGATCGACTTGGAGTAAGAAAGCATGGAAATAAGAAGACACGATTACCCAAATACAGTCATTAAGGAGGAACTGTGTTTCAGTCTGTCAGGATGATTAATGAGCGAAAGCCAATCCAAGAGCTATGCTGTTGTTTAGTCTAACCAGAGGACCTGTTCCCGCTACACCAGGGTGACCTATAGCAGGCCTATAGTCTGTGTCCATGTTACAATGAGCACCTTCTGAGCTCAAATCCTTCGCTCTGACACTTAAACACGTCTCTCTTTGAGGGAGTAGCGTAGTAGAGTCGTTGAAGTACGTTAAATAAACTGTGAACTAAATGGTAAGCTTCAAAAACCACAACCAGATAGGTTTTTAAAAAAACATAATGGCTGTGGGAATGACTAAACTAACATTGGCACGCTTTACTTGTGTTTATTTATATAACTACATTATACATTGTGATCTCGATAACTATTTTCATTGTGAACCTCATGAGATATATTCGTAACTCTTTTAATTTTGTTAAAACTAATATCATGGTAATATATCATCATCTTGCACTCATTCTGTCTCACTACCATGTGAATCAGAAGAAGAGAGGACTCCTCTACGTCCCCACGCCACTCTTTACACTCGTTGTATGGCATGGTAACATCCTTCATTCAGTCGTTATGACACGCCATCTGCAGATCTGTGCAATGATTCAAACTCTGTAGGAATGGGTTGTAAAAACCGAGACTTAAGTCACCAGGACCTCAGTCACAGCATGTGAGCGACGACAAAGTGTGGGGATAACTTCCTGGGTGAGGGGCCGCAGCGCGGGGGCCAATGCAGGGGGGGGGGCCCCGATAACAGCACAACATGACTGACATTAACACTGAGGGGCCTGGACAGATAAGGGCCGCCGGCGTGGGCACGGGGGGGTCCGGGGTAGGTGTCGGGGTCAACACATGTCCGGTGTCGTTTGAATGAGGGCCCCGGCAGCTGGCTGTATCAGGGGCCGCGGCCTGCTGCTCTGCATGTCAGGCTGTGATTAATGACTCGCCGGGCCCCTGCTCTGTACTTCAAAACAACACCCGAGAAATTACCTCGAGCAGAGCCCAGCACCGCTTATATATATAGACACACACGCATAGGCACACATGCACACACACACACACACACACACACACACACACACACACAAACGCGCACAAATGCACTCAGACACAAACACACACCCACACACACACACACACACACACACACAAATAGACGCACACACACACACACACACACACACACACACACATACGCTTACACACACACACACACATACACGCACACACCATTTACATTTTAATTTATTCCATGTCCTTCTTCATTATTTGTTCAAATGCATATATCACTCCCATACATTCATACTCTGAATATATTTTAAGGCAAGAAATAATAATCTATTATTTCAGATTGCTGTTTGAAAAACGGTATAGTCTCTACACAGTGTGCCTGGATAATGTCTCTCCTGCTCTCTCCCTTTCTCTGCCTCTCTCTCTCTGAATACTGGTTCCCAGCTTGTCAAGCAGCTGTCGCAGAATGATTTATGACCACTAGACTCGGACCTGTCTTCGCTGCCATCTCAGTATTGTTACAACTGACAGCTAATGAGGTCGGACATGCTTTCAAGCAGAGCACTTAACAGGACTTCAGTCCTACACCCTGCCAGCAAGAATCTTTCTCTGTCACCCTCTCTCTGTTTCCTTCTCTCTGTTTCCTTCTCTCCCCATCTGTCTCTCTCACTGTCTCTCGCTCTCTCTCTCTCTCTCTCTCTCTCCCTCTTTACGTCTTCAACACCATTCTTCATCGTCTCTCCCTCACCTCAATCCTTTCGAATGTGTGTCGGTATTCCGAGTCAATCCACAGAGACGAGCCGGTCCCATGCAGAGGACTTTCTTCTGCAGAGTGGGAGACAGAATGCTTTTGGTTCGGCATCCCGGCTTAGATACTAATTTCAATCCCTGCTTTATTGTGGTGGCATGGATAGAAAGACTGAATCCTTCATTGCATTCATTATCTTATTGCAGGAGGTTCATAGTCATAGACTGGATGAAATAAAGGTTGATTATCCTTGTGTGATATCCACCTGTAGCCTATTTCATCGCCATACAATCAGGCGACCTCAGTCTTAGCATGTCTCTGATTCTCCTATAGAGCAGATCGTGGTGGTCCCTGACTCCCTCTCTCTCCCCCGCTCCCTCTCTTTCTTATTCTGTGGCTGCCTTCCACTCCCCCTGAATGAGAAGGCAGTATAATCACTAACAGAGTCGCTGGCAGCTCTCCCACCTCTAACCTTAGTCCCTTGTCAGCTATGATTAATGGCAGGCTCCCTCGCTAGAGCTTGCATTGCGCCGACTCCGCCATTGTTCCCTGGATACTTAATGATCTTTGACAAGTTTACTACCACCCCCCCCCCCCCCCCAACACACACACACACACACACACACACACACACACACACACACACACACACACACACACACACACACACACACACACACACACACACACACACACACACACACACACACACACACACACACAGTCTTCTTACTTTTACTTTTCCACTAAGAGAGAGAGAGAGAGAGAGAGAGAGAGAGAGAGAGAGAGAGAGAGAGAGAGAGAGGATATACTGATAGCAGCAGATGTGTTTTGTTGTTGTTGCATATGGTTTGTACGTTTACTTCAAAATCAAAATAGATTATGATCATTATTCATGATCCACTGGGAAAATGTGTCCATCTACAAAATATAAGATTCCGCTTGAATAAACATAATTTTGTGTTTTAGATTATCTCCTTTACCTTTTTCCTTTTTTTTAATTGATATTATTTGACAGTGATATAGAAAGGTAAAACACAGGTGACGGTTTGTTGCGTAGGGTGTTACCTCCTATATGACCCGAGTTTCACAGACTTTCCTAACAATGCTTAAATATGTAAAGAGCCTTGCCGTCAATCAGAACCCTTATTTAGCTATAACTGAAGCTACAACTCAAGCCACTAGAGGCTCAGTGCAGGTTAATGTGTGTACGGAGAACGTATCAGTGATGGACAAATGCTATGACGGTGCTGCCTCCTGCTGGCGATGGCAGGCTCAGGTTGAGATATATTTTGTGGTTTGTCTGTGTGCGTGCGCGCGAATGCGTGTGCGTGTTTGTGTGCAAGTCGGAGCAACTTTTTATTTTTTACTGTTTCCCTAGAACACGGAAATATGTGAAGTAAAAAAAAAAGCAAACCTTTTGCAGAGGCCAACGTGTGTCTACGTCGGAACGTCTGATATCAGGTTCCCTAGCTCAGCGATTCCCAACCCCCGTTAGAACCGGTTCTTGAAATATTTCCAGGAAGATATTTTTAAATAATAATAATATTTGTTTGTTGTTATATTCTATAACTTAGGCTAAACGTTATTTGCTCTAACACATAGACATAACATATATCAATATATGCAACTAAACCAGCTGTAAATCAAGCAATGTAAATGCACACACAATTTTTTGTTTATTTAAGTCTCAGGAGACATTTCTTGTGTTTCTCTTCTAGAAAATGCATTGTTTTACACTGCCCTCCACATTTTTTTTATGAATATGCCGGTCCTCGTAACAAAAAATCTTGGGAACCCCTGCTCTAGATGCAACCAGTGGTTCTGCGCACAGATCCTAGTTTTCCTCGGGTTCGTTCCTCCCCTTTCCCGGCTCCACCTCTCAGGAGGTTACTGCCCACTGCTCGTGCTCGACCTTCCCAAAGCTCCGATTTGAACGGCTTCCCGTCCTCATCCCATGCATTTTATCTAACAAAGCAGTACCCCACTAAACGGTTCCGATGGTCGAACCCCCGGAAAGACTCCTCTCCCCGGTACCGACTGCCGAGCAACTTTCTCACGCCGGAAAGTTAGTCCGAAAAGACTCTCGGCGGATCCCATCGACGTAAGTAGAGGAACACACTGGGCCCAATGGGTTTCTCTCCGACTTTTCTGCAGACAACGAATCAACACATCGCACGACATTCTTCTGCGGGATGTTTTCATTTACAATTTGAATGCCACAACTAGAGGTTTTAAAGGGCTCCAATGCTGTCTTGTCCCTGGACAAGGAGCCGATATCGATGCATGGGGCGATTGTTGTGAATCCTCTGAAATGTGTATAACCGCTTATTACACCGTTGTTATACATCAAGCTGCTCCTGAGGCTGGATGGGGTTTACTCACACGCAGGCCAACTCATTCCTTTTGCATATTTAAACACGATGATCAAAACGTTGTGCTTGGATGTGCGCAATCAATGCTCTGTTAATTTGTGCAGACCGGAGTTGGACAATGGTAGCGAGGACAAGCCCTGCGGAGGTGGAAGGTCAGCTGGAAGTCTGCTACCAACTATGGACTCAGAGATGGATCCCCCGGAGAGCAGGAAGAAACAGCCACTCACCAGGTGACCTAAAGACACACAGCAGACAAAAGCTGTTTCTGGCTTCCGCTGCTCCAGGCTAACAGTGTTCATGGTGAATGGACCACTTTTATAAAGCGCATTTCCAATCTGGGTCCACCCAAAGCGCTGTACAATATTTCACCCATTTATAATCATTCACCCATTCATACACACATTCACACATTGCAACAGTTGAAACTATTAGAAAGTGTTACAAAACTCTGGTATGTGTGTAGTGTAGTGTCACTTGGGTCGGAGTGAGAGAGAGCTGGTTAAAGGTTGGATTTCTCTACCAGCCTGGTGCCACTCCATCCGTTGAGTTAGCTAGGACGATTTTACATTGAATTTACATGCAAGTTAGCCCTGAACTCAACCACATCGACCCACCCACCCACCACACTCTCCTCTTGTATTAGCCGTTTGGTTGGTTTGGTTTTACTTTTCGATTGTTTCGTAGGATATGATGATTGTTTTCCTTTGGTCGTAATAGTTAAATGAATAACAATGCTTTGTGAATTAATTTTCCTAATTCAAATATAAGTTATTTTTTGCTATGCTGGCCTTCAGATCAGATGCTGCGTGCGTCACCTGAGCGTGACCTATTTTTTCCCTCACTCTTGAACGCGTTCAAGCGAACATTATAGACAGAGCCGAGGCCTCCAGGACCCCCCTCTCAGGGCAGCATTTACCACTCCATCCACTTCAGTATAAACTGAATTCTTACCTGTGTTCAGAGATGCTTCTTGAACCACCTCGAGAATGCAAGCTTGTTTACCTTGTGTCTCTGAATAGACCACGTGTTGAACATCTACCTCTCCGAGTCATACCTAGCCCGAAACAACAATACCACAAAGGATCTAATATTCTTTCCGTCAATACCTGTTGAATAACCAATATCTTTCTAACAAAACAAAAAACACTTTCAAACAAGGCCTACATCAACTGCGATTGATAGGCATGACGGTAGCCAGGTCGCCAAATGTTGACCGATGAACCTATGTTGTATGTTATACAGACGCAACAATGCAAGACTGTGCAACGGCAAATTCTTTCTCCCTATGCTATACCATCTTAAACATTAAGAACAACACAAAAGCTTCTCTCCCAACAGCGCCATTTCAGCAGACTTATTTGAGCAGGAAGAGTTTTTGAAGACAAGTGAAATTAGAATAGCGACCACAGAGTTCACATTAACTTGTCAGGTGTGGATGTCAGTGTACACTTCCATGTGATGGTTCCTTGTTACACTTCTCAAAAAACTCTTCAGGTCTGTATTAGTCACTTTTCACAAATGCTTATTCCTTATAAGAATTTATTTTTTCTTCATTCCTGAAGAGTTAGACAGGAAATATCGCTAAAAATATCTATGTTTTAATGAATAAAATAAGAGGCTCTGAATAGATATCTCTGCTCCTCGAGGTGTTGCTCAACACATGAATGAAGGAAACTTAAGCGGAAGTTAACTAACCAAAAACGAATAACTAAAAATCTCAGTTTGGATCATAAATAAAGACCGTAATTATCGGTATCGCAGGCCATGTATCGCATATCATATCGTGAGGTACCCTGTGATTCCCTACCCTAATACAAATTACTGTATCATGAATAATGTGTCAACTATCAAACAATAAGTGCATGAATTAGTAAGGACTTTACTTTAATAATGACTACATTCAACACCACAGACCTCTATCATCGATTCATTTATTGAATACAGTTGAATTCATAACTTAATACACTTAATAATAATAATAATACATAGGTTTTATATAGCGCTTTTCTCGGTACCCAAAGACGCTTTCACTTGACCCCCCTCCAGCGGACCTAGTGAGTGTGTAGCTCACTGATCGGTTTATTAGTTCATAGTCCAAGATCGTAATGATGTGGTGAGAAACGTTACATTAGCCACACCAATTCCTGTTTGCTGTCTTCTTTATTTGTTACTTATGCACTACTGTTCAAAAGTTTGTGGGTCACCCAGACAATTTCCTGTTTTCCAAGAAAACTCTCACTTTTCTTCGACAGTTTTCATCTGGGCTAACATAATTGCACAAGGGTTTTCTAATCATCAATTAACCCTTTAACACAATGAGCTAAACAATGTACCATTAGAACACAGGAGTGATGGTGGCTGGAAATGGGCCTCTGTACACCTATGTAGACATCCCAGAAATAATCTGCCGCTTCCACCCAGAATAGTCATTTACCACATTAACAATTTCCAGACTGTATTTCTTATCAATTTAATGTTATCTTCATTGAAAAAATTAGTGCTTTTCTAAGGACATTTCTAAGTTACCCCAAACTTTGAACGGTAACATATATGTGGATGTTCTGGTATGAACGGCGTTAGCCGTGTGTAATAAACCTCCCGCTCTCTCTCTCTCTCTCTCAAGGCCCCGCCCTGTGCCGTGTCCGCCCGCGTTGACCCCGACCGACGGAGACAGGAAGCTGGACAGGAAGAAGAGCCAGCCTGGCCATGTGAGGACACCTGAGTGTTACCTTTGAGTAAGGCATGACCGTACATACGTGAACCGTGCACTTTAAAACCAAACGCTTTTGCTCTGTTTTAATAGATATCAAAGACAAACGTCCAGTATCACAAATTATTCAAGGAGATAAGCAAGGATGAGCTGCTTAAACAAAGTAAGAGGTCGATTCCTATTTTTTGAGGAGTAACATGTCGTTAGTTTATATTTCGTTTGTAATTTGTTCTTCTCAATAACCTTGACTATGTTGTGGTTATGTGTGCCCACAGGCTACACATGTGCGCTACAGAAGGACATTTTGTACCAGGGGAAAATGTTTGTCTCAGACAACTGGATTTGCTTTCATTCTAAAGTGTTTGGGAGAGACACCAAGGTAATAAAACAAACACATGTGTGGTTTAGGTCTGTGTTGTCAGGATTTATGTATTATTAAATAAATGCTAGTTTGTATAGGTTTATTTATTTATTCATGTATTTTTGGTTTATTGATAGGTAATACAGGGTTATTGTCGTTATTTCTCCAGATTGCCATCCCTGCGCTCGCTGTAGCATTAATCAAAAAGACCAAGACCGCCATCTTAGTCCCCAACGCCATTGTTATTGCTACGTCAACAGAGCGGGTAAGACGGGGCTAATTTGTTTATTCAAGTAAATAATTGATTTCTAAATGCAACTTGTTTACGTCGACTACCTATCCCTGTTTTGTAGCATGTGTTCGTGTCATTCCTTTCACGAGACAACACCTTTAAACTCCTCAAATCCATCAGTGATCACTTGGACGTAAGTAATCTCTTAATGTGTTTTATTTACACAAGGGTTTGTGTCTTTGTCAACACAAAGCCATACTGCAGCAATTGCAGTAATACTAGCCTCCTAACCACTTACTGTGTTTGGGCTCTGTTGCTTTTTGAGATGGCAGTTGGTTGATGTAATTTACAGTGTCTATGCTGCTTCTAGAAAAAGAGAATACTTCTGCTTGTAATTCTTTCCCTCCAATAAGCTGTACAGATGCATGAGAATCAGGAATTTGAAGGCAAAAGTAAAATCAAGTAAAATCCAACAAACTGGAAGGCATTTTATGCGGTGATGACGTTTTTCTTTATGAATTGACTGTTGATACAGAAGCACCTATTGTCCTCTTTTTGCGTGTCTCCATAGTGCAGGGCAGAGTAAATGACTTACATTGTGCAAAGCGTGAACTCTCGGCGTATGTCTACATGCAGATCTGCCTTTGTTTGTTGGCGTGTAACCAACGCCGCTGTCTCCTCAAACATAGGTGGGGAACACAGGAAGTAGCCCCATCACTTCCTCCTGCGAGAACAGCTTCAGCGTGGAGGCGCCGGCATCACTTCCTCACGTCAGTAGGGCCCCACCACAGACCACACTTCTCACTGAGCTCAAGCTACAAAGCCCCTGTTTTTACACATATAAATATCTACATGCATCGAGAAAGAGTGTTTGTTCCCATTGTGTTGCTGTATGGAAGCCCTGTTGGTTTTCATCATTGGCTGTTTCCTAATATTGTCCATTGTAGGACCTCTGCAGAAACTTCTCTGACCTAGATAGTGGATTGCGCCACAGAAGACAAGACCTACTGGAGTCGAGCAGTTCCGGATCACAGACACCCGACTATGAGAAAATGGCCGGTGTGTAAGGGACCTTTGACATTTTGTTGTAGGGCTGCGTAACCACAATACCGTTTCCACCACATGATCCTCCTGATCGTGTGTTGACACTACACATAAGGGGCGGGTTAGTTGGTTAAAGTAAACACATGGATCTACATTTAGTCATTTGTGTTTCCTGTTAGACTTTGACGGCATGCCAGAGACCTTTCTGAACGTGGGGAAGAATGGAGAGGTGTCTGTGCACGCAGACATCCATCTGCAGTCACCCGCGCCCAAACACCCGCTGCAGAACGGTAACACAAGCTCAGATTCCTTCAGAGGGGAGAACATACAAAATGCTTTGTCTTCTGTGGGTTCTGTGTGAGGGTTTAGTGATTAAGGCAATAGAAAGTGAGAACAAGCCAATATAAAAAAGATGACACCACTACATTGTTAGTCGAGTTTAAGTCATCAAATATATATATATATATCATAACCACATTTTACTTTTTGTCTAAATTTTACCCTGTATTTTACATGCAGGGCCAACCAAACCAGCCCTGGAGTCAAACCACAGAGGAAAGCCACAGCCCCCATCCCTCAACACAATCCTTCTTATCTATTTGTTCTTGTAAGTAATGTTTGTATTACATGCATCCGCGTTATGCTACAGGACAACACACTGATCACACCATCGTAAGTCTCTCCAGGCAGGACTGGGAACAATGGTAACATGGCACCTCTATCTTCAAATACACATCACGTCACATGTTGTTAGGCAATATGGGCGAGCTGACCTGGAGAAGTGATGTTAGTAACAGACGCTTCAGTGGAGCCAGGAGTCACGGAGTGGGTTGATTGCACACCGGTATTGTCTTTTAAAGTGCTATAACAGGTTTTTCTGGGAAAGATTTCCGATTGACATGCTATACTGTCTTTCAATTCTGGGCATGTTCTGACACGTTTGAAATAAGGGGGGTTGTCTGATCTGTCCTGGATATTAATACACTGTTGTGTTTATCTGTGGCTCTTTGTGTGTTTGTGTCCCCACAGAGTTAGTGTTCTGGTCCTGTCCTCGTGTTACATGGCCTTCAAGATCGTGGTTCTGGAACATCGCTTGAACTCCTTGGTTTCTGTGGGAGAGTAAGTACCTCAGTACCCCATGAGTAAGACACCCACTTTTATGAGGAGTTCAAAGAAAAAAAATAAAATATAATCCAAGCTGTTTGTATCGATAACATTTGATCAACAAAGAACTACTGATACAATAAGTAGTGTAGGGACACCCTGCACTGCATCACAGAGCTAGTGGCATCACCCCTATCCCCTCAGTGTTATGGATCCACAGTCTGTATTAGGGCTTTGACTTTTGCCCAAAAATCATATTCAAAGTTTGTTTGTTTATTAATATTAATATTCGAATATATTCAAATATTTATTAATAATATTTTGACCATTAAATGCCTTCAGTAAGACTGGTTTGTTTACCGGCGTTGCTATGGTTAATGGTCTTGCGTGTTCCAACGGTTTATTAGGTTTCGAATAAATCGCTGTCTAATCAATACTCAATTCACTGCCTCTTCCGTGGTCATTACAATATTATGAATAGACTGCATCGGGTTCTTCGACGTCTCTCCCTCTTGGCTTGCCCATAACAGGTTAGAATATTAAGGACTGCCTAATATTCGTTCGAATTTTGATTTATTTTTTGATATGCGAATTATATTCAAATAACAAAGTTAGGAGTCAAAGCCCTAGTCTGTATACGTCCTTTTGGATACAACCATCAGCTAAATTAAACATACTCCTAATCAGACCCTTTAGCCCCAGCAGATGACCTCTACCAAACAGCTGTGTGTGGATGTTAACCCAGGTCCCTCTTTGTGTTCCAGAAGCGCGGCAAGCCACCAGTCTCAGGAGGGTTTTAATGCGGAGGTCTATAAAGAGCTGACCTCCAATCTGCTTAAATTAGAAAAGGTTTGTTCAACCGTCAACTTTACCATCTATTTTATTTGGTCTTAGTGTAAATCACGTTTATGCAAAGCATCTTACAATACTTAATGCTACTTACCTCTGTAGATAAAAGGGCTAACCATTCCTTCAAGGAGGACTCCTCTTTCTGCGTTTTCTTCGGCGCATAAACAGAGTTTTTCCTTGGTTGGTTATAATAAAGTTGACTTGACTTTTGCATATTTCCATCCGTGTAGATTCAGAAGAACCTCCTGAAGCTTCTTGGAGAGACATGACTGAGTGTGTGGTGCCACCTTGGAAGAACACCTTCTAGTTCAACATTTCAGAAGATCTTTTCATAAATAATTGACAGTTATCTTCAATAGAGATATTTCAGACATGTGTCTGAACTATATTTGTGCAATACATGTATATTTACTCTTTCTACTCAGGGTTTTGTTTTTCTATTTTTCACTTTGTTGTGTAATTTGAATACATGGAAATCAAAGCTTAGCACTAGTGACATAGTGTGTAGGCCTATGTAGCATTTTAGCTTTCAAAGGCACGACGAATTAGACATTTCAATGTTTTATCAACGTTATATCACATGTGCTGTATATGTTCCCTGTCCAACAGGATTTATCAGTAAATTGTATTTATAACTCAAACTTGTCGCTGGCAATTATTTTGAACCTTTGTGATCTGTGCTTTATTGTGGTCTCTTTTCTTCTAACCAAGGTTTCAGTTTGTGTTGGTTATGAATTGCTATAGGTGTCTGATTTGAGTACAGTTGGATACAGACATCCAATGTCTTAATACTTATACTACATTTATGAATTTTAAATATATTATATAAACTATCATCTGATTCATGACTAGGGCAAAACATGTCTGCCTACTGTATGATATCAGGTAGACTAGGGCAAAGGGAAAACAACAGATTAACATCAGATTACCACTAATCCAACAATGAGCATAGTTTCCTAAGAGCTGCTAAACCTTATTTACTACTGCCTCGACATTGGGCCTTCATTTGGCTCAGACCAATAGCTGAACCTCAGGATAAATTCACTTATTAGGCTTAGTTTATATATATATATATATATATATACATACATATATATATATATATATATATATATATATATATATATATATATATATATATATATATATATATATATATATATATATATAGCTGCTTTCTGTTTATTTTCTTAGCCCATTATTTAACCATTTGTTTTCTGCGATCTATTCTCAACCGTTTACA
Organism: Gadus chalcogrammus; assembly: GCF_026213295.1. Lineage (NCBI taxonomy): Eukaryota > Metazoa > Chordata > Actinopteri > Gadiformes > Gadidae > Gadus > Gadus chalcogrammus. The sequence continues at coordinate 17,750,809 of NC_079415.1, read as the reverse complement.
GAACATCCTCTCTCGTCCTCCGGAGGGTCGCGGTTTATCTCCACGCCTCCACATCTCTTCTGCCTATCAACCCGATGCTCAGACCGAGTGCATGACGTAATACACAGTCTGAAAGTGCAATGGCGATATTGGACAATAGTCATCGCGTTTGGATACCACATCTGTATCATGTGGCTCACGTTGACAAACACACATGGATTACTTCTACTAAATGAACGATGCTCTTGATGCAGGCTTGATGATCTACAGCCGGAGATTTTGCAGCGAGGGAAAAAAACATTGTACTGTTCCTCCGTTAGTGATGACAGTGTATGCTGATCGCCGGTGAGTTTAAAGTCAAGTAATGATCGCAATGCCGTGGTAAACATTTGTTATCTATTATTGTCTTGTGTTCGAAAGTCGGACTGTGCGTCTGTCCGAGGGGCGTGGCTGCAGGTTGGGTACCACTCCAGACCGATAGCTTAGCAACAGAGGCAAGAGGAAGAGACAATGGTTTGGCCATTTGTCGGCGGCGTACATTTTCCATGAAGTAGGCCATAGTAGAAGCCGTGTGAGCTGAGATAAGCCAGGTCAGAGATGATGTCATGTACACCACAAGGCACCGTGGAAGCGAAGACTGGATCCTCGAAATGTAAACAAAGGGATGCGGGCCTCCCAGCTGGCCTGTGATGAACAGGCTTTCCAAACGTCAGCGATCGCTTGTGAAATCCGATTTGAAACTGAGAGGGTTATTTCTGAGGTAAGGTTGTTATCACGATATTTGGAATTCACTGTCCAAGGAATACCATACAATTGTTTCTTTTCGCTTAACTTTAGCTTCAGGAGGGTGATACTCAAGGGATAATTTGACCACAAAGCACCTTTTTAATGCTAAATAATTAAACATTTCTCGTAGAACATTTTTCTCTCCTAAGTGTGACCTCCTATGCCCCTTCCCTGCCAGGTGTGACGTGTGAACAGACACTATGGCCACGCAGGAACCGTCCCCCCCCTCGTCGATGGAGAACAACAAGCCAGGCTTTCCCAGGAAGATCCTGGCCAACAAGCTAGAAGACAAGCACCTCTGCAACTGTTGTCACAACATCCTCAGACGCCCCTACCAAGCCCAGTGTGGACATCGCTTCTGCTCCTATTGTTTCAATAGGACTGTCAGGTAACACGTGGGTTCATTGTGTTTTCAGGCTGTGTGTTTTTTGGATGAATTGTATTAATGTACATTAATTAATTAATGTATGTTTTATAAATAATGTGTTTTGGTCGGCAGCAATGGACCTCAGAAATGCAACGCTTGCATTAAAGAAGAGATTTTTGAAGAGCCTACATCCATTTTGAAGCAAGGATGTGTGAGTACAAGTCATGTTACTGTTTACTCCGTTCAGTCATTGTGCGTTAAAACTAGACTGCATATAATGATACACATACTGATATAAAGAACAGTTAGGCCTACGACATGTGTTTGTGATGCTTACGAGAACGAAAAAACGGTTGCTTGTATTTTTGGGGTGGATATTTTTGTTGCTCTTCAATTGGATAGCCCTCGTCTTCAACCTTAAATAGACGGCCTTTAGCAATAGAAACGGAACTTTAATGCCACAGAATTACATTGTTCAACCATATTTGAACAAAGCCGATTCCCTTTCTTCTTAATGCACTTAGAAGGCCAGAATAGTGGAGAGCGAGAGAGAGGGGGACACGAGAGAGAGAGAGAGAGAGAGAGAGAGAGAGAGAGAGAGAGAGAGAGAGAGAGAGAGAGAGAGAGAGAGAGAGAGAGAGAGAGAGAGAGACAGAAAGAGGGGGACACAAGAGAGAGAGAGAGAGAGAGAGAGAGAGAGAGAGAGAGAGAGAGAGAGAGAGAGAGAGGGTGTAAAAAGAGTAATTAAACATTATTTATTCCTTCAAGCAGAGAGAGAGAGAGACTTAGAAAATATACAACCCCTAAAATCGCTCAAACCTCCTGGTCTCGGACCAGATATTATCACAGTGTTTCATTCCCTAATAGCTGATGGATGGCTTTTGTTGTTCTTTATTTGCAGGCTTTTCCTGACAATGCTGCTCGGCGAGAGGTTGAAAACCTGTCAGCGGTCTGCATCCACGAGAGCTGCACCTGGACCGGCAGCATCAAGGAGTATGAGGTGGGCTGTCTGTCAAGATGTTATGGTGTGTGTGTGTGTGTGTGTGTGTGTGTGTGTGTGTGTGTGTGTGTGTGTGTGTGTGTGTGTGTGTGTGTGTGTGTGTGTGTGTGTGTGTGTGTGTGTGTGTGTGTGTGTGTGTGTGTGTGTGTGTTTTGCCTATGCCAACACGTTTCTAAGTGTGTTATCGGCCTGCATGTGTTGTGCAGGTGAACCACGAAGGGAAGTGTGAGTTCATGATCATCCCGTGTCCGTCCTGTAAAGAGAGGGTCCGTCTCAGCGAGCAGGAGCGCCACAGCGAGCGAGAGTGTCCCGAGAGAACGCTGAACTGCAAGTACTGCAAGGAGCCCTTCCACTTCAAAAACATAAAGGTCTCACATGGATCCTCAGAACTAAAGTGGACCCCCACGTTTCAATCGAGATCAATATTAAGATATGTCGGTCCATCGATGTTAAATACAGATTCTGTTGCCTTTTTATCTTAGGCACATGATGAAATATGCCCAAAGTACCCGATGATCTGCGAAGGATGTGCCAAGAAGAAAATCCCCCGGGAAAAAGTAATGTCTCCGTTTCCTCATTTACAGAGAAAATGTATAGTAGCAGACTGGAACAGCCTTCCTGATAGTCTAACCACAACATGGCTTCTCTTTTCCTTTCTGTAGTACGTTGACCATATCAAGTTCTGCAGCAAATTCAGGACTCCATGTCGATTTCATGTCGTAGGCTGTGATATGTCCGTAAGTATTTCCAATAGTAGGTCAGAATCTATCACTGACTAGATTACAGATGCAAACACATGAATCTGTGTGTGTCCATTGCTGCCACCTGTCCTTCACCTGTTGACTTCCATGATGTTGTTCTCGCGGAGGTGGAGAAGGAGAAGATCCACGACCACGAGCGCGCCTGTGCCTACGAGCACCTCAACCTGCTGCTGCATTACATCATGGGCATGAAGGTGAGCATGGAGGGCCTCCAGCCGCAGGGGCTGGAGCTGGCCGGACACAAGCTGGTGGAGCTCCACCAGTCCCTCCGGGAGCTGGAGGCCAGAGTCTCCCTGCTCAGCCACACCCCGTCTGGGCCTCCCGTGCAGGGGGCTGCCTCGTCCTCTTCCTCGTCCTCCTCCGGCGCCGCCGCCGCCGCCTCCTCATCCGCCTGCAGCTCAGGAGCTCTGGCCTCCGCCTCCGCCCCGCCGCCCCACCTCTCCTCCGCCCTGGCCCCCGTCCTCACGGTGTCCACCTCCTTCACCCCACTGCCCAGCTCGGTGGGCGCGGCCCTGGAGCTGCAGCTGCACAGCGAGAAGACCAAGGTGGCGGAGCTGGGCCGCCGCTGCATTGACCTGGAGGTGAAGGCGGGCACCTTCGAGAACGTGGTGTGTGTCCTGAACCGGGAGGTGGAGCGCTTCGCCACCACCATGGAGGCCAGCAACCGGCAGCACCGGCTGGACCAGGACAAGATCGAGGCCCTGAGCAATAAGGTATATATATTAGGGGTGGGAATCACAGGGTACCTCACGATTCGATACGCCCGCGATACCGATAATATCGCGATTCAGCGATTCTGAGCAGGGAAATCTGATTAGAGCGCCTTAAATATTGATATCTGGGGCGATAATTCCTGTCTAACTTTCAGGATTAAAGCATAGGAATGCTACTTTAATTCTTACATTTATTTTTTATTTTTTAAATACAAAAACATTATGTCAATATTCGATTCTCGTATCACACGAAGAAAGACGATTTATCGCATAGATATTTTGTCCCACCCCTATATGTATGTATGTATGTATGTATGTATGTATGTATGTATGTATGTATGTATGTATGTATGTATGTATGTATGTATGTATGTATGTATGTATGTATGTATGTATGTATGTATTGTATGTATGTATGTATGTATGTATGTATGTATTTATGTATGTATATATACTGTATATGTGTGTCTGTGTGTGTGTGTGTGTGTGTGTGTGTGTGTGTGTGTGTGATATATATGTGTGTGTATATGTGTATTTGTTTATATATATGTATATATATACATATATATACATATATATATTAGGGGTGTAACGGTACATTGAAGTCACGGTTCGGTTCATACCTCACCATCACGGTTCGGTACGAGTTGGGCAATTCTTTTTTATTGTGTATGTCTCAGGTTGTACCACCTAGTGTCATACAATCTCTCCCCTGAGATAGCTGCAACAGCCTGAACGGTGTAATCTAAGATGTAAACAATAAGTACCCCACATGGTGAATAAAAAGACACCATGTGAAGTAATTTTTTTGGGCAAGTAGCCGTGTAATAAGCGGGATAATGTATAGAAAATAAGGAGCTTACGAAGGAGCTGAAGGATCTTACGAAAATAAGCTCCTTCAGGGCGAAGCAAGACACCTCCGCTGCACGTCGGTGTCCTGTTCGACCTGTCGGGGCTTATTTTTCCTGATAATGACCGGCGTTCTACACATTATCCCTTGCATATATATAGGTGATTCACAGACTCATTGAATGCAACGTGCAACGGCTATATTGAATGCAACATGCAACGGCTATATTGATACTTTATCAGGGAACGCCGCATGGAAGACTCATGATATCACAACTGACGTCCCAAAGATTTCGTAAGGGCTTTTAACCGGTGGTAAATTAGGGGCCCTTAACACACATATTAGCTACAGTCGTACGTCGGCGTTCTCATCGTCTGGCCTGGTGTCGTGTCTCAGGTCCGTCAGCTGGAGCGGACGGTGGGCCTGAAGGACCTCACCGTGGCCGAGATCGAGGGTCGACTCCGAGAGATGGCCGCCACCACCTTCGACGGCGTCTTTGTCTGGAGGATCTCAGACTTCACCAAGAAGAGACAGGATGCCATCGCGGGTCGCGCCCCCGCCATGTTCTCCCCTGGTAACCCTGACAAAACCCTGTGTTCCTTTTGGATTAAAGGGGTGATATCATGCGACTTTTCCCTTTGCTTTAGACTGTTTAATGACGTATGCATACATGCTTTACGTCTGCTATGCTACAAAAATCTAAGTCTGAGCCACGGGGAGTATTCGCACCCATCGAGAACTCAATATAGAATAATAATGGGTAAAAAAGCTTGATACGGGATCTTAAAGATGAGTGAGTTTCAAGCTAAGAGGTCATTTTGTTAAGCCTTCCCCCCCTTCTGCCTCTTCTACTCTACAGCGTTCTACACCAGTAAGTACGGCTACAAGATGTGTCTGCGTATCTACCTGAACGGCGATGGGACCGGCCGCAGCAGCCACCTTTCCCTGTTCTTTGTGGTGATGAGAGGCCTGAGCGACGCGCTGCTCAAGTGGCCTTTCAACCAGAAGGTGAGACGCCGCTAGGCTAGCGTTAGCACTGGGACTAATTGCTGGATCAAAGAGTGTTAGAGAAAGACTTGGCCTGAAGTAGTGACAGAGAATAATGCATAGACCACGCCTATCCAAAAGGAGGAAACCTGACACATTTACAGTTAAACATAATTTACATTTGCCCTTTGGATACGGCCAGTCTGGAAAAGTTTTAAACAGGAAGTAGTAGACCTTTCTTATCTTCCCCCATTTCAAAAAGAGAATGTGGGGCCGACCCCCCCCTGTAACGGATGACCTCCCCCCTCTCCCCCTACCAGGTGACCCTGATGCTGCTGGACCAGAGCAACAGGGAGCACATCATCGACGCCTTCCGGCCCGACGTCACCTCCTCGTCCTTCCAGCGGCCCGTGAGTGAGATGAACATCGCCAGCGGCTGCCCCCTCTTCTGCCCGCTCGCCAAGCTGGACTCCAAGAACTCCTACATCCGCGACGACACCATCTTCATCAAGGCCATCGTGGACCTCACGGGCCTCTAGGGGCCCCCGGGGCCCTTGTTCCGGTTGTTTCTTGAGGGTTCACACACGTTGTCCGAACGTATGCTGGGCCTGGCGTTGGAAGGGCTTTTATTTTGAAAGGGCCCCCGGGCGTTGATGTTGGGGGGGCAGGATGGTTCCTCAGGGAGAACCGGTTCACCTTACTGTACATTTTCCTGCATTTTCCTGCGTTATCCGTCGCGATGAGGGTGATGGTGAAAAGGCTAGGCTGATCATTGACCGGGTGGGGGGGAGTAGAGCTTAATATAGACATGTCTAGTGGGAGGAACCAATTAGGAGACGGATATAGCATGTTTTTACTTCCTGCTTCGAGAGAACTTAGTCCTCTTGGTGACCGTGGCTTGGTTTGGATTGGCTGATGCAATACAGCCGTGTCTTACATTATATAACAGATACTCATTGGTGTGATGTCATGTAGTTGTAGAGAGGCCGCGGGTTGCTTGTGAGTTAGAGTGTGATGTCATGATAGTGTGAGAGGTGTGAGGCTGCTTCTGAGTTAGGGTGTGATGTCATGATGGTGTGAATGATGTTAGGGTGTTTGTGAGTTAGGGTGTGATGTCATGACTGTGCGAATGTTGTTAGGGTGCTTGTGAGTTAGGGTGTGATGTCATGACTCTGAGAATGTTGTTAGGGTGCTTGTGAGTTAGGGTGTGATATCATGACTGTGTGAATGTTGTTAGGGTGCGTGTGAGTTAGGGTGTGATGTCATGGCGGTGTAGCGAGTCAGCGGGCAGCTTGTGAGTTAGGGCGTGGCGTGCACAATATTTGCTTTTTTTCTTGCCAAACTGGTACTGTCAATATTGTGAGCTTCTTGATGCTACTGTTGAGTAAATTTGCATAGACAAACGTGGAGTTATGTTATGAATACAATTATAGGCAAATTAATTGCCTCTTTGCGCAAAGTGCATGCAGCTATATTTAATTGCCCTTTTTTTTTAACTCATACAAATCTATTTCCTTAATTTCTTTCCACTGAGCGGCGCGAAGCGAACTCCGGGCTTCGAGGTCGCCATCGTTGGTGAAACTCGCCATCCGTAATGGTGGACATTGCCTGCGTGTCGGATCCAGGCATCATAACAACACAACACATACACACATGCATACCGCGCACACACATCCATGTTAAATAGCGTTAGCGTTTGTGTGACCAATAGGGGTTGACGGTTTTGATTGGTGTTTCGGTACATCTGTGGAAGATACAGTGGAGTTATCAGGGAGTCAGGGAAACTTGCCAATCAAGCACCATGTGTGTCCCGCTAGAGTCCGGTCTGGACGAGGGCCCGCATGCAGACCTTCCCACCCACCCCCCCCACCCCCACCCCACCCCTGCACCACGGGGATGTGCCCTTAGAGCCCGTCCCAACACCCCCCTCCCCCCTCCCCCCTCCCCCCGCCACTGGAGGTTCAACACAGATTCCATGAAACTAAAGCAAAATCATTTTTCGTTCCTCGTTTTAATTGATTTTTGCCGTCCATATAAATTGCATATTGTGTTTTTTTTTTTTTGTCTTTCTCTTAAGCTAGAGTACAGATGTGAATCAATCATACAATCATTGTCGTTGTAGGGAACATTGAAAGGAGGCTGAAAGTGTTTGTTGAAGCGTTATTTAACGTAGATGGATGTTTGATGCAGCTCCCCCCTCCCCTCCCCCCAAAAAAGACACCTCATAACCTTGTTTTTATTTTAAATCAAAGTCGACGTACCATTGAATTTGTTAGACAAACCCCACGAATCACAGCGGAAAAAGGCTACAGCTTTATTAAATGTGATATTTTTTTTCCTTTTCTATCCGGAGATATCAGACGCTTTGCATATTTTACGATTGTGCCTCCCGGGAGCTTGCTAGCCCTGGCAGCGAGGCCTCCTCTCGGCCTGTTCTGAAACCACTCTTGGTCTGCATTGAGGCCCCTCTGTGCATGGGAGGCCTCAATTCATGTTCACTATGGAGGTTCACGTCGGTTTGCTTCGTAGGCCCGCGGCGAACACTTTTATTTGTATTAGTTTGGATGGAGATAACCATAGTAATGCTATTATGTTATATCTTGCTCTGCGTCCGTTCTATAGGGATATAAGCAGATGCATATATTTTATATATATATATATATAAATATATATATTCATAACAATTTATAAATATGTATCTTTCATAACATAATGTTGAACTATTCTAAATACTAACATTAGTAAACAGTACGTGTTATAATATTCATAGTATTACTAAATACCTTAATGATTCTATATCTATATACCAATTTTTTGTTTGTCAAGATGGTTTGAACAGGCCAGGACAAAGTCAGGATTATTTGCTTCTCAAATTAGCATATTTTTTTTCTGTTACATTTGGACTATTATGGCACCTTTTCTTGAAGACTTTACGAAGGTCATTATTATATGAACAGTAGCCTACACTGCTTGGAAAAAAGAGGCGGGAAAACAGAGTAAAACGTTGAAGCTAAAATATAGAAGCTAGCTTTGCATAGGCGTAACCCAGAGCTCAGATGATGTTTACGCTGTGGTTGATTTAAGGTTATGATGTTGATTTTACAAACAGTGCTGTAGAAATGGATTCAGATCCACGACATAGGCCTACAGAGCTGGTGTTACTATTATTGTGTGCATGAAATAAGCAGAATAACTTAATTTTTTTTTTAACACGTATTGTATTGTGCCAAAATCAGATGATACCTCCATACTAACAATGTTGTATTGCAAGCTGTAATTTATATTCTATGCTAAGACATGGTGCCAAATATAATAGAAAAGTATGTGTGCGTGTGCTTGGTGTTAGGATGTGTGAGGAACATGTTTTGTGTGCGTGTGCCTGCGCCTGCGTGTTTAGTGTGTGTGTGTGTGTGTGTGTGTGTGTGTGTGTGTGTGTGTGTGTGCGTGTGCGTGTGTGTGTGTGTGTGTGTGCTTGGTGTCTGTGTTTTACATTTCAACTTGATGCATGGGTCAATTATTCAACCACGGACGGAGATTTCGGTATCATTAAATATTTAATATTAAGCTATTCCACTAAATATAGACCCTGTTGAGGTTTTGAATGTAAGCTGTCGTTCCGTGGTTCTTTATTTACTCGCTGATGAAACCGTCAACCACGTCTCTAATGTGATGCAGTTGTGTTTGACAATTGGACTCGTCATTGTGCACTTTGTACTTGTTCCTTCTCCAAACAGGGTAATGTTTTGTGATTTGTACACCTTGAAATCAGAGCCATATACATTCTGATGTCTTTCATTAGTGTACCGTGCTACGAGTACATGCCGTATATGAAATAAAGCTACATTTGTCATCTCGTAGCCTTGTTTGTGTTCACTTGATGTGAAGTGGAGGCCCCCAACTGGCCATCATGTGAAGTTCTACAAGATATCTGAGGAGGGCGCCAAAGATCTCTAATAGAGAGAGTTACAAATTGACTGAAAAATGTTTCTGATGTTTTGCCACAAGTATCTATGGTTTTATTATGGTGATTTAGTTTGGACGATGAAAATTCGACCTATGAAGATAGATGATGCAATCATATTTGACAAACAGTTTTTATGGAGAAAGATATTTCCCCCTACCAAAGGCATTAACAAGCAAATCTAACAAGTGGGACTTGGATATGACTCCCATTGTGCTTCTTCTGCCCTGCTGGATGTGACAGATGAACCGAAAAGTGGAAAGTAAATGCACACTGCAGTATTCCAGAGCAGTCCTTTATTTTCTTTTGTTTTGGGGCAAATCAACCAAAATTGATCCTAAGTGCAAGGAAATATGTCCCTCTGGTCCTGACTGCTTTATTTCCTGGAGATGAACACTGAGCTGGCGTCCAGTTTTCAGTCAGGGGGAGACACCTGAACAAACTGAAATCTTGGTCAGAGATGAAAGGCCGTTTGTTTCTCTGATCCATCCACAGAATAGTTTGTCCATCAATACTTCACGCATGTGAACGCATTGAATCGCTATATGCTCCCTCTTTGACGTCGCGTTATGCCTTGCTTAGGGTTTCCATCCTTTATTTTAAGCATTTATGCAGCAGGTGATGTTATTATCCAAGTCTTGAGACTCTTGCTTTATTTGAAGGGTTTTTATATCCATACATAAAAACATGAGAGTAACGATCGGGGTCTCATAGAGAAAGGGCCACTACTACTCTGGAACCAAACATTGTGCAGAAGTTTCCAGAGACTAAACAGTGTGTGATTTAGGGTTCTGGCTGGTTTTAATAGGCCTATGCGTGAAACCGAAAATGCATGCATGCGATAAGGATCACGTAACACAGACAGGACCTAGTGGCAGGGCCGACGGACTGCGGGGACAAGGGAGACAGTTGTGGGGGGGCCCAAGGCAGAGGGGGGGCCCATGGCAAAAAAAATAAAAATTACCTATCGGCCACGACTTTCTCCCCCCCGTCCCCCCCCCGTCCCCGTCAACAATTGCTCCATACCCCCCCCCCGTCAACAACTTAGCGCAGGGGGGTCCATCAGTACCTACAGTATAGGGGCCCAGGATTTGGTGCAACGGCCCTGCCTAGTGGCATTGTAAAACATTAGCAACCTAAAAACTGGGGTAAGCAGAAACTGTATTTAGATAGTCCACTTCGTAACCTTTGCGTAATCTGTAAGGTCCCGAGCAACTGCCTCTCGTCGATTTTCAAACAAAGCTACTTGTTTGTGTTGCGGGAGCTGGCCGCATCGGACGCCAGATGCTGGGAAAAACAAGCAGTGTCTTACTGTTCAATGAATCCAACTGCACAGAACCTATACTTATCTTTATCCCAAACCTAAACAGATCAGCCATCTCATCCCTAAGCTTAACCATTCAATGGTCTGAATTGTTTATTCCGATTATTTTTGCAAAACATGGATTGCATGACGATGATTCCGTGACTATTTTCCTTTCTCAGCAAGGGATCATTCTTCCCTCTTAAATTTATTTTGAGATGCATATCTACTGTTGTACCAAGCACACACTCAACTCATTCCCCCCATGCAGACGGGCCAGGTTACGAGGTGTCATGCTTTTTGAAGATGCCATTTTGTCTTTGGGGGAAAGTGGTAGCACTGAGACATTTGACCCACCTCAGGGCCCATTGTAGCACAGTAGTGTACCTCCTCCACAGGACACCGCTGAAAGTGTGTCGGATTTAGCGGCATCTACAAGGAGGTTCAGATTGCAACCAAATGTGTTAGGTGACCGTAGGTCAAAGAAACATTAGTTTAAATCACACCAATCACAAACTAGCCTATGGTTAAATCAGTTTAACCAATCACAGTCAAGTATCTCATGGTCATAGCCACCATGGTCACTGTTAATGCAGTGTAGGTCTTGGCGGAGTTGGGTCTCCTTAATAGCCGTTACGTTTCTCCACACACCCATAGTGGTAAACTACATGCATTGCGGTACGTGCATATAGGTTGCTTTTTATTACAGGATGGTGTGCTGTTGTATCGCAACAGTTTTGGTTTGGATACCAACATTTTCCGAAATGTGTCCGCCTACTTTTAGCTATCAAACAAGGAAACAACCTCCAAAACAGACAAACATTGAAGTATTAAAGATTGCATACCAATGTATCATCATCCGCAAACTGCCATTCGCTACACTATTTTACACCAGGATAAAAAATTGTGGGAAACTCCATTAAAATATAATCCTCCAAACAGATGAAGAAGGACTGAGCATGAGGTCGTCTTCTCTGGCTGTATGAGGTGTTAGGGTTAGGTTTAGTTTGTCAAAGAGACGATTTGGCTTCGCAGACACTTACACATCACTATGTGTGGAGCTCCCCCTGGATAGTTGATTTGGATGCTGGCGTCCGAGATAGGGTTAAGCCTCTAGGACCCTTCTAATGACATGGTTTGTTTGGATTTGTAGAGCTCTGTCTTGCCAGCAGGTGATTTGGATGTGAGAGAGGGTTAAGCTTCTCAGACAAAAAGTACAACACAACAGTGTGTGAACATTTCATATACAACATCGCTCATTATAACGCTCCTGCACAACGACTGTGAAACAAAGATGAATCAGAAATTAGTCTAGCCATCGGGATGACATGCTCCCCTCCTTCCTAATACTCTAAAGGTGCGTTCACACCATTTCCGGAGCTCTATAACACATATATATATATATATATATATATATATATATATAAATAATATCATACATATATTATATAATATCAGGGCCAAAAGCTGTGTGCTCCTCCGGATGACAGGGCCTATTATGAATCCTAAACGACTGAGTCGGGTTCAACGTCTCTGGTACTTCCACAACAAGTAAAGACTGGTATGGCGGCTATGGTTGAGAATGTATTGTCGTAAGGAAACTTTGGCGTTCACAAGATGAAGCCCCTCGATCTCACTCAGGCGAACACTTGAAAGCACGGTTAGCCCAAAACGCGTTCTCTCTAGAGCCACCACTACAGAGACGCCCATTCTTATGATACGAAGACACAGTGCTCATTCTTATGATAGGCCTACAAAGACACAGCGCTTCTTATTTTCATGGTAAATGTATGAATTTATTAAAGCATGGATATTATATTCCATCATAGGCCACTGAATTCTACCCACTACATCTTTAATTGAATGTGAATGTGTAATCCGTGAGCATCGTGCGTCACGTTGACTCTGGCTCTCAGACATGAATCAGCTGTGTTGCGGTCACCAGCTAGGCTTTAAAAGAATGACTTCTATGTCAACACGGCTGCACTCATCCTACAGCAAACAGCAGCTAACATACTGCAGACTAAACACAGGGATAATTAATGGAGGTCGACTCATGCGACAACAGTTTTGAGACGATTCATGGGGTGCAATTTAGAGAGAGTTAAATATCAAAGGTTTAGGGATTAAATACCAAAGACATTTGATCACTTGAATCACTGACTAGTCCATTGAGCTGCTTCAATAGTCTAGATATATCATTCCTATGTACAGATAATTATGTGTTAAATGCGTTCTCTAATCATTATTAGTGTTCATATTATAAAGATGAATGGCTGTCTTTTTTTTTTTTTATCGTTTTGAACCAATCAAACATTAAATGTCCTTCCTCTAGTTGTGTTTTGGTGTTATTGAAAACTATGAGGCATCCACCTTTAATCTCTTACATGTGTATGTATGTGTATATTAATACGCATATTCGCATTATGTTCAGTTTGTATGTGCATGTGTGCAGTAATACAAGGGGTCCACATGGAAGCACACAGGCCGCACACAATATATATAATATAATGATGTTATAAGTAGGCTATGACATAATTATGCTCCTGATATATGTCATATAATATTAATTTGAGGGTTATTGAAATTAAAAGGTCAGCCAGGCTGTTTTTAAATATTTGATTTCCTACAATATGTTATAAAGTATTGGCCTTCCACTATGCTCCCAGTTAAGATTATCAGCCTCGAGTCTCGAGTCCAATACCTCATGGTTAATTCATGCTGACCTTGTTATGAGAACAAACAGCATGCAAAATGCATGCGTGAAATAATGGGTCAGGACAAGCTCACTTTTCTTCAGGCCATTAAATGTATACATTTAAATCGTCCTATTAATAATAATTTTATAAAACATTAAACTTGGTACAGATTTAAGTCTTAATAATAATAATATCAATGATAAAACATTAAATCTCTGATGCTCTTTTCATTGGGACCAATCTCTACAGACAGTAGAAACCCTGCCAAAGTGTAGGGAAGAGGACAGAAGAGGTCACCCCGGGAAGCATTACTGAATTCATGTCCTTATCCCCGCTGTCCTTTTACCGCAATGCATAGTCCTTTTGTCCAACACATGTTGAGTCCTGCTCCCCACAACTCCCTTCATCAGTGCAGACACAGGTAGTGTCTGCACAGACACAGGTAGTGTCTGCACTGATAGAAAGTGTGTGGTTCCTCACCGTGTGTACACATCTTTCCTCAGGGCTTACTCTGAAGCACCGCAGGGGGTACAGATGATGTCATGCGATTCCATAGAACGTTGTAATGCTCCTTCCGTGCTCAGGGAACAGGAAGCTTCTCTCAGTGCCTTGTTTGAAAAGTTGTGGTCGGAGCACTCTGATAAATATTGATCGTGAAGGGCTTTCGGATGACGACTCGAACCTAAGAATGTGCGGATGAGTATGAAGGGCACGACTTCAATGGGGTGTCTCTGTTTTTCTACAGGTTGTTCCTGAAACCTCTATTCAAAATTAAATAAATTAATGGTATATTAAATAATGTGTCATCAAGTTTAAGGAAATATAATGAAATGTTTATAAAATACCACTGACGCATTGTGAAAAGCAATGGAATCCAGACCAAAGATGTGACACTGGAGTGGTGGCCATGGTAACGCTCTACCGTTGTGCGCAGTGGAGTCCAGGTACGTTGATGAATCACACCGAGCTGGAGTGGAAGAGCTCGTCTGCATCTCTTCAAGGGCTGTTGTTGGCAGGCGTTCACTCTGGGATTAAGGGAGATCCCTGGCTACTTTCTCAGAATATTTAGACTACAAAGTTCTAGAGTTCTTTGTTGAACTCCAGAACTACACCAGGGATACGAGAAATAGGCAGATTGAGTCTGATTCATCACAGTTACTGTAACAAAGAACTCTGGTAGAAGGCTTCAATATCCCAGTATGAAATTAAACACTTTGAAATGTCAGTGTTTTTTAACAAAGGCATTTCTTTAAATACAAAAATATCAAGCCAGCCGAACATTTAAGGTACTAACGATGGTGTAGAAGTACAGGTTATAACTCAGCAGGCTATTTTCAAGTTTAAAGAAAGCCTTCTCATCCATTGAGTTTTAATGTATGATGTGCTTCCTATAGGCCTACTAGCCTTTACTCATATTATTGACTAATGGCTTGCTGAACAGTCACAGTTAGTGCTGGAATGAGGTCATTCCCTGAGGTCTTATATCAGTATATCAATATATAATTAAAGAGAGGAAACAGACATGCTGTTATTTTTCAAACACTACCCCCTCCCCCTTCAATTTAACAACCACAAGCTACGTGAACAATTAAAAAAATGAACATATGATAAAAAAATATATATACAGATAATTATATAGATTTTTAAACATATGTGTGGTGAGATTAAGAACCTTTTGTAATAATTTAACCTATAAGAAACTTTTTAATATTTCTGGAAGTGTACTCAGAGGAATCTCTTGTATTTATTAATTCATGCTAATTAATCTAGGAGAGATATTTGGGGTAATGTATATTCAAAGAGAAGCCATATCAATTTACATTTAGGGCATTTAGTAGACGCTTTTATCCTAAGTGACTTACAATAAGTTAATTTGACGGTAGGAGAAACAACGATATATTGTTGTCGGTACAGTAGAGATGTTCATAGAAACAAGTGCCAATTCATTACAATCGCTGGTTCACCCATTCCCTGTATACAACAAAGATAGCTAGAATAAGATGCATCACGACCAAGTACTATTTTATTTCATTTTATTTGCATCTCCCTAACGATGAGTTGGGTTTAAAATTGTGTTGATCTACAACCTATTCTTGAAATACGATCTGGTTGGCCGACATAAGTATCATAGATTGATGAGTCAGAAGCAGCTACTAGAAACACATGTTTGGGTCTTAGTGTGGATCTTCAAGAAAGTAATTAAAGGGGCCTGATGGATGTAAGGGTCGCCCTAGGTCTACCACATGAAACTGATTTATTTTAACCACAGAATTTCAAACCGCTAGTTAACCGTAGCCCTCAAACAAAGCACCGCATAGTTTAAAATAAGTGTTGAAATAACCGTCTCCCCTGATTATGAACGAGGTAAATCCCAAGGCTTTTCATTGGTTCTCTACGGAGGCCTTAGGGTGACCTCATAACAAAACACATTAAAGAAGGAAAGGAAGTATCCTAATATAACCTCTGACCTCTCAGCCAAGTTCAAACACTTTGTGACTCGTCTCGCACAGAGCATTATAGAGGAACCTTTCTCCTTGACAACAACTTCAGAGACTGATGGTCCTCCTGGTCAGCTGGGTCCTGCATGGCTACGGAGGCAAGCCTAAATCCAGACATAGGGCTCAAGATATAGGGCCCCAGATATAGGGCTCTAGATATAGGGCCCCCAATATAGGGCTCAAGATATAGGCCTCTGGATATAGGGCTCCAGACATAGGCCTCTGGTCTGGATATAAAAAAAAAAAAGCTGAACGCCAGTGGAAGAAATCAGGCCTCCAGGTTCACTTCCTGGCTATGAAAGAGCATTTGCTCTCATATAACTGTATGGTTAAGAATGCAAGGACATGCTATTTCTCTAATCTTATATCTGCCAATAAACATAATCCCAGATTTTTATTTAAGACGGTTGATCAACTCATAAATCTAGTCCCTCCTGGTGCCCCTGCTGAATCTGATGCAGATTGTGAGAAGTTCCTCTTGCACTTTGTGGGGAAAGTGGAAAATATTAGAATTAGTATCACAACAAACCCCAGCTTCACGGACGTCAGCCCACCCTACCGGTACACTCTCAGTATTGTCACTCCTATTTCCCTGCCTGAACTCATAAAATAATTTCTAATATGAGAGTTTCTTCCAGCCCATTAGATATTATTCCCACCAAGTTTTTAATTGAAATCAAGGAGTGTATTGGGCCCCACTTATTGACCATCTTAAATAGTTCACTATCTGCTGGCTGTGTCCCCGATTATTTTAAAACTGCCTGTATTCAACCAGTCCTCAAGAAACCTGGACTTGATCCCTCTATCCTCGATAGCTTTCGCCCGATCTCAAAGTTACCTTTCATCTCTAAAATCCTGGAAAAAATTGTCTCTGAGCAGCTGCTGGCAGTTATGGTAAACAATAGTGTCTTTGAAAAATTCCAATCAGGCTTTCGTAAGTACCATAGCACGGAGACCGCCTTGTTGAGAGTCACAAATTACCTTTTAATAAATTTGGACGCAGGCATGGGGTCTGTTCTTGTTCTGCTGGACTTTTTGACACCGTAGACCATGAAACACTTTTAAACAGACTAAGGGACTGGGTCGGCTTATCCGGCACTGCCTTAGGTTGGTTTTCATCTTATTTATTGAATCGGATGTGCTGTGTCTCCACAACACAGTCTCACTCCGAGAACGTCAAATACCGACTGTTGGCAAAGGCCCTTTAGCGTCGGTGACTGACGGGAAAGGTACCCTTTTTATTCGCTCGGTGACGGTAAAGGTACCCTTCGGCGTCTTCTGCATACGGAATGGGGGGTGCCTCACTACGTCTCTAATAGACGATGTGAGCATCTTTCCTATTGGATAGTTTTTTAGGATATTCTTCTGTGAAAATGGCGGACATACTTTTTATCCTGGGTGGAAAATATGATATTTTAGAATAGTTACACCATTAAAAGTGTTTATGTAAACATTTTTAGCGAGAAATGTGCATTTTACTTTCATAATCGTCGTTCGGCGAATGTGAAGGATGTTTGGTTTGATAGATATGACGAAGAATATTTCATCGGGCGATAATGGCCGGCGTACAGGCATCCCGGGCTCACGAAAATAGTTGACACTGTCACGTTATTTAATCTATTGAAACGTGATCAGGTACACGTATTTTCTAAATGTTCGTGTCAAAAAGCACATTTTTCAAACTCATGCATATCAATTGGAAGTATTTGTCGTGATTTGTCACTAAGCACGACTTCCATCTAAGGTTCTGTCCGGGAGCTTTCTCCCTATTGTCCCTTAAGGAGCTCCGTACAGAACATTTATTGTTAAAAATTGTCTGTGATAACTAAGAATATGACAGCTTTTCCAGTCTCACCAATATGCGCACAGATCGCACGGTTTGACACTTTCAAGATGCGTGCAGTAGCCTACATACGCCAAATGACCATTTCGTGTGCATACGATACGCAAAAGCCAGCATTAACTACTGTGGAGGGCGGATACGTCCATTTCGCGTGCATATGTGCATATGATACGAAAAACCCAGCATTAACTGAATGGGAGATGCAATATTTTAGGACAGATTCACCATTTAACGTGTTTCTAATGACATTTCTAGCGAGAAATGTACTTTTCCCTTGAATAATCCTCAGTCAGTGAATGTGTATGATCTTTATTAATCTTTATTATCTGAATGGGAAATGCAGCTCACGTGTTTCCTGCTTTTGTGTTATTAAACCGTTACTTTATGTAACTTTTAATGATATCATCTTGTTAGAAACACGTACGTTTTCGTGAACACTGGATTACGTCGCATTTCAACATAAAATAGCGTGTTATACACACACACACACACACACACACACACACTGCATTTCGCTGCCAAATAAATAAATACTAAGGCAGAATAAAGAATAAATTAATTCATTATCATTCAACTTCAACATGCGTTATTACAGTATAGTGGTGGAGGGATGACGTGTGTTGGCCAACCCGGAAGTGAGCGTCGCCCTGGGTTCCCTTGACAAAAAGCCAACGGGTTTTTCCATTTGATTTTGGATTATTGCAGAAAAATTAGCATCTTTGAAGCACCTCCTCAAAAACTGAAAATAAATAAAAATAACTGTGCTCCAAAGAAAGAAATGTAAACCAATGCATTCCGAATGGGAGTGTTTCTCCGATTTTTCCATGCTACACAGAACGAAATGTAAACCCATGCAAATAAAGACTTCATGGTCATAATCATTTAAATATCATTAATCTCCTGAGGG
Source organism: Gadus chalcogrammus (assembly GCF_026213295.1). Lineage (NCBI taxonomy): Eukaryota > Metazoa > Chordata > Actinopteri > Gadiformes > Gadidae > Gadus > Gadus chalcogrammus. Next base: position 17,732,155 of record NC_079415.1, on the reverse strand, counting down.
TGGTATTCTATTTTTTTCAACGGGGCTGAATCCAGTCACTTGACCGTCATGGTTGCTATGGTGGTTGCTATCCACCAGCCCCTCTAATCCTTACATGGCTCTAAAAACCACGCGGCAAATGAGCTGCCGTAATTTGTGTTGTTTTTGTCGTAAACTAGTGTCCGATGGTTAAAAAATAGACGGATATTCCAAGGTATCCTTAAAAGGCAGCTTGGATATTTTCTGCAGTTTAGACTTCTTCTATAACCTATTTTTGAAAGCAAAACACCAAGCTCATTGATTTAACGAGGCAGGGTTATTTGAAACAATTTATTAAATAAATATTTATGAGAGGTCATTCCTTCTCCTGAGTTTTCTTCCTATTTATGTCTAGTGTACAACCCTACTGTCCACAAGCATCACCCCCCCCCTCCCCATATGGATTTGGAGAATTGTTGCCACGTCCCAGTGGTGGAGGTATCATATATATGAAAGAGGGCATTCAATTATACTACAATGATCAATTAGGAGGCCGAAGCCCTAAAGGAAGTGATGCAATAGGTGACTGGGTCGACGACATTTAAGTAAGCTTTACTTTGAGGTCTCTTATATATCAAAGGGGGTCTCAAAGGACGCATACGCTTCAACCTGTGGCTCCGGTCCTACAGGAAATGACTCAGCAAGTGCTCCATCTCGTTGCACCTGCACCCAGCGGCTCGCTTGCAAGATTTTGGCCTGAAGTTATTCCCAGACCTACACCGTAGCCATCCAACCTGCATATCTGAGAATCAGGCCTCTCTTTAATAATGACAAAATGTATGAGAGAAATACACATTAACTTTTGACTCATAAGCGGCGTGGTGCCGGCTCCTTTTGACCTTTTGACCCCAGACTTCTGGGGGAATAGCTGAATCAATTCATTAGTCAATCAAAAGCATGTAAAGAGGGAGAACAAGGTGTCCTTCAACATCTACGCTTCCAGGCGATTGCAACGGTGCCACACATGAGCATATTCGAACATGTTTAATGGTAGTAATTAGCTGTCGAAATTGGAGGCCTTAATCAATAATGAGCAGCTATTGATTTGCTTCCCGATAGAAATTTGTGACAAATGACATGTTATTTAGCCTCTACACGTTGAGTTGAGTCCAATGACACCAAGCATGACACTCTGGAAAATGGTAACATGTATTTTACATGGTACACCTAGGTCTAGGACATGATCTAGGTGTAGCAAGAGGGCGAGCTTGATCTCATTGGACTCAGCTTAACGTGTAGATGCTAAATAACATGTAATTTGTCAAAAATCTCCATCGGGAAGCAAATCTATAGCTGGTCATTATTGATAAAGGCCTCCAAAATCGACAGCTAATTACTACCCCGAAACATATTCAAATATGATCATGTGTGGCACTGTTGCAATCGCCTCGAAACGTAGATGTCAAAGGACACCTTGTTTGCCCCGTTACGTAACCGGGAAGATATTTTCATACTTCTAATGAATTTATTCATATTTTAAGGTTCTCGGAGTGAGACTTTAAGCGGCTGCAGCAGAAGTGTTGAGACGAAAGATGATATCAAGACATTTATAGAATATTCACATTCACATTATGATTCTTCGTCATAACATCCGACCAAACATCCTTTACAGTCACCAAGCGAGGATTATGAAAGTCCAGGCCCCCCCTTCCGGCACTCAAGGTCCGACTGGGCCAAGTTTAATAATAATAATAATAATAGATTCAATTTATATAGCGCTTTTCACGTACTCAAAGCGCTTTACATAGGGGCACAAAAATAGATAAACAAGAGAAAAAAAAGTTGATGGGGCTAGAGATAGTGAGTGATCTAGGGGTAGGCAGAGGAGAAGAGATGAGTCTTGAGGCGGGACTGGAAGATGGCGAGGGACTCAGAGTCACGAATATGCTGGGGGAGGGAGTTCCAGAGCCTGGGAGATGTCCTGGAGAAGGCTCTGTCACCTAGGCTGTGGCGTTTTGATGTGTGGGTGGAGAGGAGACCAGCTGAGGAGGATCTGAGGGCCCGGGGGGGTTGGTAGAGGGAGAGGAGATCAGAGAGATATGGGGGGGCCATATGGTGGAGAGCTTTGTAGGTGAGGACCAGGAGTTTGTAGTGGATCCGATGTGAGATGGGGAGCCAGTGGAGATTCTTGAGGACTGGGGTGATGTGGTGCCACGCTTTAGTATGAGTGAGGAGACGGGCTGCTGCATTCTGGACCAGTTGGAGTCTGTTGATGGAGGTGGTGGAGATGCCGGCGAGGAGTGAATTGCAATAATCAAGGCGGGAGGAGATGAAGGCATGGATGAGTCTTTCTGCAGCGTGAGGTGTGAGGGAGGATCTGATCTTTGCAATATTACGGAGGTGATAGAAGGAAGTTTTGACAGTGTGGCGGATGTGGGGTTCAAGGGAGAGGGTGGAATCAAAGATTACGCCAAGGTTGCGGGCCTTGGGGGAGGGGGAGACCAAGTTTAGGGCAGGAAGGGCCCCCCATTCCGGCCCTCGGGGTCCGACCGGGCCAAGTTTCGGTGCGGGGATCCCAGTTAGGCCTTAGAATAAGGTATTCAAATTCCAGGGCGGTAGGACCTTCCTATCTCAAAAACTGTTTTTCCACCACATTCTGAACCATTAGGTCTTGCAGGTAACACATCTGAGGGGCTTTGTCCAAATTACAGTCCATTTGGGAAAACTTTTTTTCTCTAAGGGCTAGAACTCCAAATCTCGGATATGTCGTTCTCGGGGCCCCGGGAAATGTGTGTAAACATTTTAGCATCCCTAGCTATCTCGAAAAGGCCGGAAAAGGGGCGTGACCTCCCACAGTACGGTAAATGTACATAAGACAGAGGTTAGTTTCTAGTCCCCATTTTTTGTGGGATGGAGGTGTACATTTGTGGCTTAAGGTGTGTAGTCACAGCTGGCCTGTGGCCACGTTTTTGAAGTCTGGGGTCAAAAGGTCAAAAGGAGCCGGCACCACGCCGCTTATGAGATAACAAAAAGTGAATGTGTATTTCTCTAATAGCTTTTTGTCATTATTAAAGAGAAGCCTGATTCTAAGATATGCGTGTTGGATGGCTAGGGTGTAGGTCTGGGAAGAACTTCAGGCCAAAATCTTGCAAGCGAGCCGCTGGGTGCAGGTGCAACGAGATGGAGCACTTGCTGAGTCATTTCCTGTAGGGCTGGAGCCACAGGTTGAAGCGTATGCGTCCTTTGAGACCCCCTTTGATATATATAAGAGACCTCAAAGTAAAGCATACTTAAATGTTGTCGACCCAGTCACCTATTGCATCACTTCCTTTAGGGCTTCGGCCTAAAGGACAAAGCCCCTCAGATGTGTTACCTGCAAGACCTAATGGTTCAGAATGTGGTGGAAAAACAGTTTTTGAGATAGGAAGGTCCTACCGCCCTGAAATTTGAATACCTTATTCTAAGGCCTAACTGGGATCCCCGCACCGAAACTTGGCCCGGTCGGACCCCGAGGGCCGGAATGGGGGGCCCTTCCTGCCCTAAACTTGGCCCAGTCTGACCTTGAGTGCCGGAAGGGGGGGCCTGGACTTTCATAATCCTCGCTTGGTGACTGTAAAGGATGTTTGGTCGGATGTTATGACGAAGAATCATAATGTGAATGTGAATATTCTATAAATGTCTTGATATCATCTTTCGTCTCAACACTTCTGCTGCAGCCGCTTAAAGTCTCACTCCGAGAACCTTAAAATATGAATCAATTCATTAGAAGTATGAAAATATCTTCCCGGTTACGTAACGGGGCAAACAAGGTGTCCTTTGACATCTACGTTTCGAGGCGATTGCAACAGTGCCACACATGATCATATTTGAATATGTTTCGGGGTAGTAATTAGCTGTCGATTTTGGAGGCCTTTATCAATAATGACCAGCTATAGATTTGCTTCCCGATGGAGATTTTTGACAAATTACATGTTATTTAGCATCTACACGTTAAGCTGAGTCCAATGAGATCAAGCTCGCCCTCTTGCTACACCTAGATCATGTCCTAGACCTAGGTGTACCATGTAAAATACATGTTACCATTTTCCAGAGTGTCATGCTTGGTGTCATTGGACTCAACTCAACGTGTAGAGGCTAAATAACATGTCATTTGTCACAAATTTCTATCGGGAAGCAAATCAATAGCTGCTCATTATTGATTAAGGCCTCCAATTTCGACAGCTAATTACTACCATTAAACATGTTCGAATATGCTCATGTGTGGCACCGTTGCAATCGCCTGGAAGCGTAGATGTTGAAGGACACCTTGTTCTCCCTCTTTACATGCTTTTGATTGACTAATGAATTGATTCAGCTATTCCCCCAGAAGTCTGGGGTCAAAAGGTCAAAAGGAGCCGGCACCACGCCGCTTATGAGTCAAAAGTTAATGTGTATTTCTCTCATACATTTTGTCATTATTAAAGAGAGGCCTGATTCTCAGATATGCAGGTTGGATGGCTACGGTGTAGGTCTGGGAATAACTTCAGGCCAAAATCTTGCAAGCGAGCCGCTGGGTGCAGGTGCAACGAGATGGAGCACTTGCTGAGTCATTTCCTGTAGGACCGGAGCCACAGGTTGAAGCGTATGCGTCCTTTGAGACCCCCTTTGATATATAAGAGACCTCAAAGTAAAGCTTACTTAAATGTCGTCGACCCAGTCACCTATTGCATCACTTCCTTTAGGGCTTCGGCCTCCTAATTGATCATTGTAGTATAATTGAATGCCCTCTTTCATATATATGATACCTCCACCACTGGGACGTGGCAACAATTCTCCAAATCCATATGGGGAGGGGGGGGGTGATGCTTGTGGACAGTAGGGTTGTACACTAGACATAAATAGGAAGAAAACTCAGGAGAAGGAATGACCTCTCATAAATATTTATTTAATAAATTGTTTCAAATAACCCTGCCTCGTTAAATCAATGAGCTTGGTGTTTTGCTTTCAAAAATAGGTTATAGAAGAAGTCTAAACTGCAGAAAATATCCAAGCTGCCTTTTAAGGATACCTTGGAATATCCGTCTATTTTTTAACCATCGGACACTAGTTTACGACAAAAACAACACAAATTACGGCAGCTCATTTGCCGCGTGGTTTTTAGAGCCATGTAAGGATTAGAGGGGCTGGTGGATAGCAACCACCATAGCAACCATGACGGTCAAGTGACTGGATTCAGCCCCGTTGAAAAAAATAGAATACCACCCTCAGGAGATTAATGATATTTAAATGATTATGACCATGAAGTCTTTATTTGCATGGGTTTACATTTCGTTCTGTGTAGCATGGAAAAATCGGAGAAACACTCCCATTCGGAATGCATTGGTTTACATTTCTTTCTTTGGAGCACAGTTATTTTTATTTATTTTCAGTTTTTGAGGAGGTGCTTCAAAGATGCTAATTTTTCTGCAATAATCCAAAATCAAATGGAAAAACCCGTTGGCTTTTTGTCAAGGGAACCCAGGGCGACGCTCACTTCCGGGTTGGCCAACACACGTCATCCCTCCACCACTATACTGTAATAACGCATGTTGAAGTTGAATGATAATGAATTAATTTATTCTTTATTCTGCCTTAGTATTTATTTATTTGGCAGCGAAATGCAGTGTGTGTGTGTGTGTGTGTGTGTGTGTGTATAACACGCTATTTTATGTTGAAATGCGACGTAATCCAGTGTTCACGAAAACGTACGTGTTTCTAACAAGATGATATCATTAAAAGTTACATAAAGTAACGGTTTAATAACACAAAAGCAGGAAACACGTGAGCTGCATTTCCCATTCAGATAATAAAGATTAATAAAGATCATACACATTCACTGACTGAGGATTATTCAAGGGAAAAGTACATTTCTCGCTAGAAATGTCATTAGAAACACGTTAAATGGTGAATCTGTCCTAAAATATTGCATCTCCCATTCAGTTAATGCTGGGTTTTTCGTATCATATGCACATATGCACGCGAAATGGACGTATCCGCCCTCCACAGTAGTTAATGCTGGCTTTTGCGTATCGTATGCACACGAAATGGTCATTTGGCGTATGTAGGCTACTGCACGCATCTTGAAAGTGTCAAACCGTGCGATCTGTGCGCATATTGGTGAGACTGGAAAAGCTGTCATATTCTTAGTTATCACAGACAATTTTTAACAATAAATGTTCTGTACGGAGCTCCTTAAGGGACAATAGGGAGAAAGCTCCCGGACAGAACCTTAGATGGAAGTCGTGCTTAGTGACAAATCACGACAAATACTTCCAATTGATATGCATGAGTTTGAAAAATGTGCTTTTTGACACGAACATTTAGAAAATACGTGTACCTGATCACGTTTCAATAGATTAAATAACGTGACAGTGTCACCTATTTTCGTGAGCCCGGGATGCCTGTACGCCGGCCATTATCGCCCGATGAAATATTCTTCGTCATATCTATCAAACCAAACATCCTTCACATTCGCCGAACGACGATTATGAAAGTAAAATGCACATTTCTCGCTAAAAATGTTTACATAAACACTTTTAATGGTGTAACTATTCTAAAATATCATATTTTCCACCCAGGATAAAAAGTATGTCCGCCATTTTCACAGAAGAATATCCTAAAAAACTATCCAATAGGAAAGATGCTCACATCGTCTATTAGAGACGTAGTGAGGCACCCCCCATTCCGTATGCAGAAGACGCCGAAGGGTACCTTTACCGTCACCGAGCGAATAAAAAGGGTACCTTTCCCGTCAGTCACCGACGCTAAAGGGCCTTTGCCAACAGTCGGTATTTGACGTTCTCGGAGTGAGACTGTGTTGGTCTCCATTAAGAACTACTCCTCATCTATTTCTAATATTAGGTATGGAGTACCGCAAGGGTCAATACTTGGACCTATTCTGTTCTCTATATATATGCTTCCACTAGGTGAGGTAATCAGGAGACATGGCATTTCCTTTCATTTTTATGCTGATGATTCTCAATTGTACCTACCCATCAAGCCCAACGACCCACATATGCGACCCACATAAGTGCACTTCATGATTGCCTAAATGACATTAAAAGCTGGATGGCACTACATTTTCTGCAGCTTAACTACAGAAAAACTGAAATCCTGGTCATTGGCCCCCGGCAACTATCCGAACAAATAATGCCTTCTATTGGAGACCTGTCAAATCTCATTAAACCTGTTGCAAGAAGCCTTGGAGTCCTCTTTGACAGTAATTTATGTTTTGAGCAACACATCACCAAGATTGTACAATCTTGTTTTTACCAACTCCGCAATATTTCTAAAATTCGATCAATTTTAAATCTCAGTGACGCTGAAACTTTGCTACATTCTTTCATCTCCTCACGACTTGATTATTGTAACAGCCTTTTTACCTGCTTGAGCTAGAAAACACTCAAACGGCTACAGACTGTCCAAATCTCAGCTGCCAGGCTTTTAACAAGATCAAGAAAATATGACCATATCACACCTGTTCTAGCGTCACACTGGCTTCCCGTTTGTTTTAGGATTGATTTTAAGATTTTATGGGTAACTTTTAAGGCTCTACATGACTTGGCACCAGCATATATCTCAGAGCTTTTAGTCCCCTATGTGCCGTCTCGTAGTCTGAGGTCCTCAGGCAGTAGGCTGCTGTTGCTCCCAGTGTCCAGGCTCATAACTAAAGGGGACAGAGCTTTCTCCATGCGGGCACCGAAGCTCTGGAATGACTTGCCTGAGGAAATTAGGTTGACTGAGTCACTAACCATTTTTAAATCTCTCCTCATAACCCACTTTTACCGGAGAGCCTTTCCAGATTTCATTTGAGCCTGCCTTTGTTTTTATCCTGTCTTCTTTCTGTACATCACATGTATTTTATGCTCTTTGTTTTAATTTGTGTTTCTATTGTTCAGCACTTTGTAACTGTGTTTTGAAAAGTGCTATATAAATAAAGTTTATTATTATTATTATTATTATATAGGGCCCCAGATATAGGGCTCTAGATATAGGGCCCCAGATATAGGGCTCTAGATAAAGGGCTCCAGCTATAGGGCTCCAGCTTCAGAGCTTCCTCCATTGAATACAGAAAGAACCAACAGATGTACAGGTTACATTTACACATGAAGAGTAAAATATCTGTAAGTCTTATTTATCGGCTCATTCTTCTGTATTTGGACATCAGCATGCTTTCAAAGTATAATCATGGTCGAGTACATACATTTCTTTTCTATCACTAGAAGTATTTATTCCTATTTCTTCTTGCCTATAAATAAATTAAAGATAGAGAACGTCTTCAATACAAGAACGTCTTCCTCAATCATAAAATCGAATTCAACACAATTTTAGAGATATCTGTGAAGCTGTGAGCTCAGCCAATGTTTGGTTTCAATAATTATTATGAGCGCCCGAATATTGTTTGAATTTTACCCAAAGTTAATTTAGAAGCACACCAATGCAGATCTCAACTGGGTTCTTCCAAGATCAAATCAATGTTGCATTGTGTTAATCCATTGGATTAAAACCCCAATCTGAAAAAAGAGGTTTGCGTCGCATTTCTTCCAAACAGCAATCTGAATGTTTGTAACGTTCCTGTTCCTGATGGAATAGAGAGCCCCTGACCACTCAGACCAGCAAGCTCTCAGCGCTGACATGAGCCTGACAACATGGCTCTGACCGCCCATGTCTGGACGCTCTGACCTAATTTGCTCATCCCATAGATTATAATCAGTATTGATTCCTGGTTCCTTCGCTTTGCTGGCTCGGCTCAGCACCCGACGACGGACCCCGGACCCCCCATCCCCCGATGGGCCAGCCATGACGGTCAGCTTTACACATTCTGCTCATGCCCACACACAAAGTTTCAGCTCTGTCCACTGTGGATTTATCCTTTGAACCACAGAGAGACACTGAACCACAGCACCTGGGGCCCTCTCTCCATGAGGGCAGTGGACAGTTCACCCCAGCCCGGATGTTTCCACAGCTCCTACGTGTGTGAGGCTCCTGGCGTGGCCGTCTGAATGTGGGACGCTTCCTGACAGTTCCTATGACTGCAGGAAACGACCGCGGTGGACTCTCCAGACATCCTTGATACAGTAAGTAGATTTACATCTTATTCTTGACCAGAAAGCATGGGAGTTTCCTTCTTTTACTTACATGCACCCTGGCATATCTGAGTAATTCTACAACTGGGATAATAATTAGAGAGAGAGAGAGAAAGAGAGAGAGAGCGAGCAAGAGAGAGAGAGAGAGAGAAAGAGAGAGAGAGAGAGAGAGAGAGAGAGAGAGAGAGAGAGAGAGAGAGAGAGAGAGAGAGAGAGAGAGAGAGAGAGAGAGAGAGAGAGAGAGAGAGAGCGAGAGAGAGAGAGAGAGAGAGAGAGAGAGAGAGGGAGAGGGGGAGAGCCGGAGAGAGACAGAGAGAGGGGGACACAAGAGAGAGAGAGAGAGAGAGAGAGAGAGAGAGAGAGAGAGAGAGAGAGAGAGAGAGAGAGAGAGAGAGAGAGAGAGAGAGAGAGAGAGAGAGGGAGAGGGAGAGGGGGAGAGGGGGAGAGAGACAGAAAGAGGGGGACACAAGAGAGAAAGAGAGAGAGAGAGAGAGAGAGAGAGAGAGAGAGAGAGAGAGAGAGGGAGAGGGAGAGGGGGAGAGGGGGAGAGAGACAGAAAGAGGGGGACACAAGAGAGAAAGAGAGAGAGAGAGAGAGAGAGAGAGAGAGAGAGAGAGAGAGAGAGAGAGAGAGAGAGAGAGAGAGAGAGAGAGAGAGAGGGGGGGTAAAAAGAGTAATTAAACATTATTTATTTCTTCAAGCAAAACAAATGAGTCCGTCCTTCATGTCTGCAGTCTCTGTTACTCTCCATTCCATCCTTCATTCTCCACTATTTGAGGGGCTGCAGTCGCAGTCTGAGGCAAAAAAGAAATGGCTGACATAATGGACCTGTCTGAACAATTTGTGTGCAACCCACACAATTTAAATGCTAAATACAGATTAGAAAGAAAAATATCCAAAAATGAATTAACAGGGAAATGTACACCCGACCACACAACACAATACAACCCAAGTCCAACTCCAAATTAGACTATCTCGCGTATAAGTGTAAATTACTGAAAGAATTTTCTTCTTGCTGATTTTCACATACAAACTTGATATCATATTACGCATTTTACATTACATTTACATTTAGGGCATTTAGCAGACGCTTTTATCCAAAGCGACTTACAATAAGTACATTTGTCATAAGAAGTGCAACAATATAGCCTATCGCTGTCGGTACAGAAAGGATGTTCATAGAACCAAGTGCAAGTACAAAGATCGCTAGGCTAACCAATTCCTTGTGTTACAGCAATGATAGCAGCTACTGCAGTTGCTACACAGTTAAGTACTATAATGCAATACAATACAACACAATACAATACAGTGTACAATGGTGGCCAGAAGGGGGAGGGTGGCTATGCAGAGTGGAGGTGGACTCTGAACAGGTGAGTCTTGAGTCTTTTTCGGAAGATAGTGAGCGACTCTGCGGTCCTGAGAACGGCAGGGAGCTCGTTCCACCACTGAGGTCCCAAAACCGAGAAAAGTTGTGACTTTGCTGAACGGCCTTTGCTAGCTCTTAGCGATGGCGGTACCAGACGTCCAGCTGAGGTAGTTGAGCGGAGGGATCGAGCTGGGGTGTGTGGCTTTAGCAATGCTTGGAGATAGGCAGGGGCAGTTCCATCGACTGCCTTGTATGCCAGGACCATCGAGACACACATAGTTTTGTTGCATTATCTCTTCTTTTAAAAATCTTCAATTTGGACGGGCTAGCATTGGAACTAGCATTTAGCGACAATGTCTGATTGTGCTTGGTCAAGTCTAGCATACGTTCCAGTGAATAATTCAGTGGTCTTGAAGTGCTCATGGCCCCGGGCCACCACACGCATCATGGGAAGCTCGGCGATGATGAACAGATCCGGAACCCACCCCCCCCCCCCCCCCCCCCCCCCCCCGGGCTCCACATTCGAAGGTTAGGTTGGCATAGTAACAGATTGTTTTGGTTGCATTAGGATTCAGAGTGTAATAAGTGTTTGGAGAGAGCAGACATGTGTTTGGGGGCAGGATGATTATTAAGAGCCTCATTGTTTGTTTCACAGCAGGCATTGGTTTACACCATTTGGGATACATTATTCATGAGAAGGATGTTAAACTTTATGTGTGTAGCGTGTTCAGAAAACACGTTTTCAAAGTGCTACAACGTTCACGCGAAACAGCAGTTAGGCTACTTTAATATCTGCTCTAATAAATCTACTCTATTAAATATCTGCGTTAATACAATCATTCCCAGTTTACTGTACAGAGCCATCACCAAACGACCCAGAATCTGTGTAGAACCAAGTTCAACATTTATAGGAAGCATAGGCTACAAAAGACAAATTCAACATGTTGGGAAAGAACAATTCTTCATACATTCATAATAGCATAAACATTTTCCTTTATGCGTAAGAATATATGTTTAACTGAAACCATAAATCACCAAAAAAGAGCTGTTTTTAGGTTAGAAACATCTATTTTTCAGCACTAGTTAATGATAATACTTTGTAAAACTACGTTGTATTTTGTACGTACTGGAGTGCCAGTCTCCTGCATGAGACGTTAGCTTTGCCACATCTTTACAGCTGCAAGCCAGAATCCATTTAGGCTCTTTTATAACAGAGGCAGGAGCCCAGGGATTTTTACTGCCTATCTCCTCCATGTTGACTAATGAGTGGCTAATGGTTACGTCTGAGTCCGCCTCAGATAGTTAGAGGCGGCGGCCCAGACGGTTGGCTTTCAATCTGAAAGGGTTCATTCTTGTAGGATAAGTGACATGTGGTCCGTGCCGGAGTGTATAGCACGCTCAGCCTGCATCGCAGACATCCTCCTTCCTTTGTCAGTGACCGGGGATATGGTTGTCAGCCACATCTCACTGCACAGAGGACAAATAAAAGGTGTTGATTGCTTCAAAATTGTGCAAGGCATTTTCTCTATCGTTCATCATTTGCTTTAATTGACAACATACAATATCCTGAATGCTTTTGCATTTGTGTTTGCCTTCACAAAATACTCCTAGAATCTCAGACAAATGTGTCTGGGTTTAAAGGTATTCTTTTTCTGTTTAAGATATTAACTCCAAGAGCAGCTGTTCAAATCTGTTGAGCATGCAACTTTAGCATTTTCGTAACCTCTGGCACTTTGTGTTGTATATCCTGACTGATTTCAAGTGAGCTACTTTCTGGGCAGTGGTGATGTGATTATAGCACACAGAGGAGATAGAGGGTCCCTCTGTATAGGCATGCAGCGATGAAGCAATGAGGTCATTTTCCTACGAACAGCCAAACAGCATCTAACACTGACTATCAATCACCATGCTAACACTCTGGACCTTTTTTCCTCCATAACAATGAGGTATTGAGTGTTTCACGTAGCCTGTGTCTGCTGGGTCACATCCTAAAGGAGGAGATCTATATGCAGACTTTGTGGAGAGGCTCGGTTTCTCGCTCTCAGTAGGATTCCTTTAAACAATGGCTTATACTCTTCTGTCCTGTTTTTGTTTATGTTTGTTTTTATGCTTGCCATATCCCCTTCGACTAAATATTTAGCTTGTTGTCCGGGGTAGTGTTTTCTACCTTAGTGGTAAACAAACACAACCACAGGCGAGGAATGTCCTGCTTTTACACAGGAAAACGTACCTGAAGTTCACCAGATGTCAATGGGTAAATATGTGCATAGCAACATGAATAATAATTACATTTATTCAGAGAATTTTAGCATAAAGTATCATGATCTGTCAGTTGATTTGTATTTCTGTTGCTTTAGGGGTCATTAAACATACAGTTCATAGCTCATTCATTTATTTAAAGAACATTCTTTAGGGTTATTGAGGATTAAACTAGTACTAAATTTAGAGTATTTAATGGCTGTTAGCAATCAAGCCTGTATATATATAATTATATATATATATTAGAGCTGTCAGTTAAACGATTAACGCAAATTATTATTTTTTGAAAAAAAACTAAAAACAAAGAAGCAGTAGCCTGACTGCTATGTTCAAGGCATATCTTTGTATGTTCATCGTTAAATTGCATTATAGGCTTTTTTTTTGTACCGTCCTGTTTTGATCAGTATATGCCAATGTTGTTATCAATCAAAAAACATTTGCACAAGGCAAGCCGATGCACTTCTCCATGTTGATAAGAGCATTAAAATGAGAAAAATTAATGGGAGAAAGAATTCAAGGGATATTTAGCATAGAAAAAATATATAAGATTAATCGCGATTAATCGTAAGTTAACTATGGCATTAATGCAATTAATCGTGATTAATATTTTAATCGCTTGACAGCCCTAATATATATATATATATACAAATATATACATAGAGGTAAACACTCACTTTTGATAGACCTATATACATTATATATATATATATATATATATATACACAGTCTATCCTTGATTGTTATCAGTGCTAAATAAATATTGATATGTGTATATATAACCACACACATACAGATGTATATTGTACTGAATGAATTTCACTTAGTGTTGCTGTCTTTGAGTTAATACGGCTAAACTTTTTAACACAGATGGCAGATGGCTTGAAACAATGGCTTTGTTGTTGATATTCATTATTATATTTCTGGTTTTCTTTCCAAGGACAATGTAGCAGTTCCTTTTTTTCAGCAGATACAATTCTTCCAACAAATATTTTTTTTATCTTTCAATCCTCAATTCTGAAGCATGAGATGTTGTTTCAAAAGCGCTGACAAGCCGCAGACATTTCAGTCCTCTTTGTTGGCAGGACAGGACAACGGATTGCAAAGCATTAATATGCTCTGTCAACTAAGATATAAGCATCCTGTATTTATTCTAACTTGACGAATTACACTGGGTCCTTCAGCGGCATGGCCGGTCTACCGCTGCCAACCGTCTCGATGTCGGTTTGACATTAGTCAACGCACAATACTTCTGAGGTGCGTGTTCTGACCCGTTGGGCTGCTTGTGTTCCGAGTATTGTTAATGCTGCTGAGTTTCAGTTGACCGACTGTACGATTCTTCCCATATTCCCACATTTGAAACAAAACAAAACATGTCCCCTGGACCACTGGGTCAGAGTATCTACGGCAATGGCTGAGAGGGAACCTTTTCAAAGACTTCCACGTTTCTCTACAGCAGGGGATTGTTTAAGCAAATGTTGACTTTATTATTGTACAATAATGAATAAACCTGCTCAGTCCCTTGCCGTTTTCATTCCTTTTATTTCCATTCAGAGAGACCAGAAAGAAAGAGACAGTGGTAACACTGGTTTCTCTTTTTTTGTACACCCACTGGTTTTTCCAGAAGTCTCAACCCACGTGACGGCCACAGAGATTCTGCAGCTGTGAGAGTGTGTGAGTGTTTGTGTGTGGTTGTGTCTGGTTGCGTGTGTGTGTGTGTAAGTAGCCATTAACCCAAGCAAGGCTGGGTAGCTCTCTGCTGTGAAGACTTGCCATCTCGCAGGGTAGGGAACAATGTCATCTAATTGGTCGAGGCTCTGGCCTTAGAGAACCGAGAACTGAGGCCATTGGAATGGGAATGCCGATCACCCTCACACTCAAAGCCGCCTGAGTAGGAAACAAGTGATTTTCTCAGATATGTCTCCAGAAGTGTACTTTCAAAATGTATCTGCCCTCAACTGGGAGGTCGTGAAATGGTTTTAGGTTCTAGGTTCAATCCCCAATGTCTTCTCTTGAGTGATTCACTATGGGAGCAAGTCACTTTGGGAATCAACAACAGAAGAGTTTCTCCTATACACCCCTTCCGAGTACCTCTGTAGGGGTACATGGCTTGGAAGCATATCTTACAGAAGGGGTACATTAGTAAGAAAAGAGTTTGAGAACCACTATATGACTAAACATACTTGATTGTCACTTAATACATTGGCTATATCAAAACATTGGGGAGATTGTTTGAAAGACATTCCTACAGCAATTACGCTCTCAAGGTAACAGCCGTTTGATTCAGAGGGACAACAGAAGCACATTTAAGGTGATTTAGTCTCAACACATCCCTGTAGTGCAAGAGTCTTCTAGGCACTGGTTTTAGTCATGAGACACTAGACAGTGAAGGGCTCCTATTTGACCACCGGTTGTGCTGTTGGTAAGCCACTACAAGCCATTTCCTGATCAACCCTATTTTGACATCACAAGTGGGAGTGTCAACACAAAACACACGATTAAGACTTAATCCTACCTAACTTGACTCAGTACAGCTCACTGAACGCTAAATCCTTTAATCACTCATTCTGAAGTCAACGTTTCCATCCTCATGATCTGGTGAGACCACGTTCTTATCACATGTGCCCACATGGACACAACACAAACAGAACACATCAGTGTGTTTTTACGTGAGGGTGTCACTCTTCTGGGCAGTCCTGAGGAGTCTGAGACTCGCTCTGAGCCATATTAGTGCATGTTTACTTGAACTGAGTCACATCTGCTCACTGTAACTTCATGATGCCTCTCACTGACTCTGAGGCTGAACGGATGATGAGGACACAACCTTGCATTCTACGCTAACCTCGCTCTCTCTCTCTCTCTCTCTCTCTCTCTCTCTCTCTCTCTCTCTCTCTCTCTCTCTCTCTCTCTCTCTCTCTCTCTCTCTCTCTGATGCTGGGTCTCTCTCTCTTTGATGCTGGGTCTCTCTCTCTCTCTTGATCTCTCTCTCTATGATGATGGGTCTCTCTTTGGTGAGTTCTCAGGGATCTCTCTCTCTATGATGTTGGGTCTCTCTTTGGTGAGTTCTTGGGGATTTTCTGCCTCAATGTTTGCCTTAACCTGAAAAATAGCCTATAGGACAGCATAGGACACAATTCACCACTCATTTCAAACTCACAACTCATTAACAAACTTTTCTGATGCTGGGTCTCTCTCGCTATCTTTCTGTCTCCCTCTATGATGCTGGGTCTCTCTCTCTCTCTCTCTCTCTCTCTCTCTCTCTCTCTCTCTCTCTCTCTCTCTCTATCTATCTCTAGAAGTAGTCATTTCGTTGTATCTACAGCCACCATGTAAAGCAAGAAATCATGACAGCCTACCTGACGGCACGGAAAGAAAGGCCGCTGATGATTGTGTCCTGGTGTTGGTTTGGATGTCTGCACACAGAGACGTACGGCCAGACAAGTGGACAGGCAGCACCATCTGGAACAGAGAGCTTGGGTCAATGTCAATGTCTTTACAAAATCGCTACTGTCTTAACAACCAATAAATATTTATGTGTAGGCTTTCATAACAAGTTGTAAAACAAATGAGTGACGGGATCCAAACTCCCAGAATGTGTCCACTTTGCCCGTAGCAAGATGCTCTCAGTAACACTGTTGACTGTTTAGATTAAAGCGATGACATGTTTACTTTACAAAGGAAAGTGTCCCTCTATCAATCTACAAGTATATAACAAAATAGAGAAGAAAATATAATAGCAATTGGATGAAAGGTTGAGTTTCAGCATAGTTGCGTATCAGTGTACTAAAGTCTGCCGTGAAATAGAGTCTTGAGAGTGATATCTACATATGGAAGACAGGTGATTAAAAGTTGGATGCCCACTTGAAGTCTGACCCATTTCCCCTGGGTGTTTTAACTGACTGGGTCGCTTTAGGGGTGCTATGGATGCCCTTCCATACAATTCCTCTCCATCTGGTTTTCGTTAAACTCATAAAGATGTCTAACTAAGTGTTGGGCTTCTCAGAATGAGGTGGATTCCTTGTTGAGTTAACATGCTGAGCTACTTTTCTTTCTAAGGCTCATAGTAAATATTAAAGTCATTGATTTTTCCTTTATTCTTATATTCTCATGTCTTTAATATTTATTTATTTATGTATTTAACATTGGAGAGCCACACAGGGAGGCCAGCGATGGAATATAATAAAAATCATAGCACCTGGTATACTGTTTTGTATGTAGGTCAAGGTATGTGTCTGTGTGTGAAACACATGTCGAACTCTCAGTAAAAAAGAAACTCACATCAAAACTATTCCCTCAGTTCTCCATGTAAAACAGGAGACTAAATCAATATCTCCCCCTTGAAAGTGGAAGAAAGTATGCATGTCAAGTTTTTTTTAACAAACCGTGAGTGTCATTAATGATTGACATATCTTGGTGAAACAGCTCTTATGATAATCTATACTAGGAATCTCATTCAAGTCATGTTATTGTTTAATCATTTTGTCCTGTAAAGAAGTCTCTGGTATAATAGTGACTGTTTGAGATTGTATGTGTTTAGTGGATAGTTGGTGTTCAGCTACATTTTTGTACAAAATGTTTAAACGACTGAAACCAGTTTGGGTTTCTCTAGTAAAACTTGACCTTGAGATGGATGGGCAGGCAGGCTGGAGCAGGCGCTTTGTGCTTCAGCTGATTTACTCCTCCTGCACTGCCTCCACGGAGCCCATGGCTTCACTGAAACACTCCTCTACTTCCTGTTTCTGTGGATGTAGTGTGCGAACGTTCTCATCGCACATGTCAACAATCGCAATACAGCACTTCTTTTGCAACATCAGGTCAGAGTTTGTGAAAATGTTGGTAGTACTTTACCCAACAATAAATAAAGTCTTATGACTTTATTGTTTATGTTCGTGGGCAGGGGCGCTCATGGAAAAGGCTCTTGAGGCAGAATCTGTATAAGTTGGTAATTGTGTTTGTATTGGTAACAGATGTATTAGTGAAAGGGAGAGGTCTATGATCACCCAGATTTCGAGTGAGACCGGGTCCTTACACTAAAACCACTTGCCTTTCCCTGTGTTTCAGTTTTTTTACCGGATAATGTTTAGTGTGGGTTATAACAGTACAGTATAGTTAATTCACAAAGTGAGCGAGACCACGTATCCTTTATGAAAATTACTGTTGTTTCTCCCCACATTTTGACGTTACATGTCAATATGAAGCAGGTTCCTAAGCTTTGAATGGTAGACTAACCCTTTTTTTTTTTTTTTTAATTAAGGTGTATTCAACACACAGGGCATCCTTCTGCCATCCTGTTACCTGCCTCTTCCTGGCGTTTCCCATCCATTTCTCTCTCCATTCCTCCTCCAACTTTACTCACTGTTTCCCTCTGTCATCATTTGTGTGCCATGACCCAATAACAACGGCACCTAGACTAGCCTCCAAAACGCCGTGGTGGAATCTGCGTGTGCGTCGGGGAGAGGAGGAGGGGGTGGGGGAGAGCGGAAGAGGAGGAGGGGGTGGGGGAGAGAAGGAGAGGAGGAGGGGTAGGGGGAGAGAGAGAGAAGGAGGGGGTGGGAGAGAGGGAGGGGAGGATGGGGTGGGGGAGAGAGGGAGAGGAGGAGGGGCTGGGGGAGAGAGGGAGAGGAGGAGGGGGTGGGGGAGAGAGAGAGAAGGAGGGGTTGGGAGAGAGGGAGAGAGGGAGAGGAGGATGGGGTGGGGGAGAGAGAGAGAGGAGGGGGGGGTGGGAGAGAGGGAGAGGAGGATGGGGTGGGGGGGAGGGACAGGAGGACAGGATGGGGGGGGGGGGGATATGGAGCGTCGGCTATTTAAGGGTTGAGTCTGCATCTGGGGGTCCGAGCTGCACTGGACTCCTCACACTTTAAAAAGACATTTTCCCCTCCTCACAGCCTGCCTTTTTGCTCGAACTCTCTCTCCCTCTCTCTCTCTGTCCCTCGCTCTCGTTGGCTGCCAGGCTCTCTGCACAGTGCCAGGGAGAAGGGTCTCCAGGAGCCAACGCTGACGAGAGGAGACAAAGGAAAATAGAGGAGGAAAGGAAAGAAAACTGAGAATATTTTATTTTTCTCCTCCATGAAGCGGTGAAACCAGATATCATAGTTATAACTAAGAACCCATGCAGTTGGCTGAGGGGGGACTCGCAGAAAGAGCGCCACCTCACCTGTGGAGACTTGTGAAGCCCGGTAGATTGACGCAGCAGCAGGTAAGTCACAGGGCAGGTTGTGATGTGGAAGATGTTGTTCAGAGGTGCAGGAAAGCAAAAGGACCTTAAGCTCATTTGAATGAATCCATGGACTTCTACGCAGGGTCGTGATTGCTATGTAATCATTCATTTTAGGGATGCATGTTTTACATTCACTATTCATCGAATCAAAAATTCACAACATCAAAACATCTTTATTCTGAATATTTAATTACCGTAGCTTTTATCAACACTCGCTGTTGTACAACGCTTGCGGCCACTCCACTGCATCCAGTTGATTGGTCTGCAGGGCGACAACTTTCTGAGAGTACTGGACGGATGCATGAAGTGACTCCTGGCTGCTGGGTGGAATGAATCACAGCCCGTCAGGGGAAACGGGCTCGATGCGATGACCGACTACTGGGGGACCCGGCATATGGAGGAGCTATTCACTGCCTTGCTCGGCTGCCTGGGAGAATATGCCGCCACAGAGCGCCCTGCCAAAAGGGATTTTCCAAATGTATCAAAGTGAATCAAAAAAAGTCTGTTTTATTTTGCGTGCATGTGTTTGTGGTTCTGTGTGTATGCGTGCATTTTGGTGTGTGCGTGTGTGTGTGTGTGTGTGTGTGGTTCTACATGGTAGTGTATGCGTGTGGGTTTCTCTGCATGCATTATGTATATGTGTGTGTATTCTATTGCCTCCGTGTGTGTGCTGGAGCAAAAGATGGTGTGGTTTGTCGGATCTTGGTACTTTTAGTGTCTTGGCACTTTTTGTGCTTGGGTGTGTGTGTGTGTGTGTGTGTGTGTGTGTGTGTGTGTGTGTGTGTGTGTGTGTGTGTGTGTGTGTGTGTGTGTGTGTGTGTGTGTTTGTGTGTGTGTGTGTGTGTGTGTGTGTGTGTGTGTGTGTGTGTGTGTGTGTGTGTGTGTGTGTGTGTGTGTGTGTGTGCGCCTTTGCCTGTACGTACGTGCGTGTGTGTGTGTGTGGGTATGTGAAAGTGTTAAGTAAAGTCTGGACTTGCATGATTATCCAGGTGTCTTTTTAGATTGGCTGTCCAGCGAATTATAGTTTTACTATGGCCAATGCAATCAAGTTGACTTTTCCATTAGAACAATTTAATAAATTATGGAAATGTTGGTTCAGTTGAAGGTGATTCAATCCTTCATTTGATCTTCCTTTTGGTAGGTTCACCAATTGCGATTGATACTCATATGAATAATACATCACTCATAGCATACCCGAATCTGTTCACAAGATGACCCCATACATGGCAAAGGAAATTGCAAACTTGACCTCATATAATTCATAATCGTCATAAATAATGTAGGTTTCACTTTGCATCATTGTTACTTTCTTTGCACTGCACCGTCACTACGGGGATGATGTTACATGTTATCTTGTATCTGTTCTTAACATTATGGGTTTTGTTGAGAATAAGGGTCGGCCTCTTTTCTGTCTGTGCCCTGGGGGACGGGGGGAGTAAGGGTTAGGGTAAGGGTAAGGGGGGGGGGGGTAGTTACAGTCCCATAGGGGTTTACCGGCCATATATTACATTCCATTGATTGTTACTTTTGTAAAGAATATATAGGGTGATCTATATGAACTACTTACAATGCGTTGTGAATAAATAAATAAACAGTTTTGTAGCGTCTACCGTCTGACTCTCTCTTAATTATTCGTAGCGGGAGACCTCATTTTCGTTGCTGACGTAAAACATGAGGAAAACGTTAAAGCTCTCAATGAGCTGTTGCCCGTTCTATTCTAGCCGGTAACTGTTCCCACCAGGAGCCTCGCCGTATGGATTCTTTCTCCGCTGCTCCTGATTGCTTCCAGCTGGTCCAGGTGCGTTAAGAGCTGCCCTCTTTCCTTTGCCATTGATAGCAAAAAAATGCACCAGGATGGAGACAGAGAGAAAACTGAGACCGGACCGATGAGTTGATGATTGATTGTCCCTGTCCGGCTGTGAGGCGGGAGTCTCAGACAGACCGCTGAGAGGCCCAGACACAGTTGTAGAAGAGGCACGGCAGACATTTCAGCAGTTGTATTGTTCACATGAAATATAGGTTGTATATATTGCTTCACAGAATATACCAGTTACTAGTTATCTGTGTGTTTGTGTGATTGTGTGTAAAGCTTGTGAAAGCACTGCTTTAAATTGCATGAAGAAATTGCTGACTGGGACAGAAATTATTTTCCGAAAGACCGCTAAGTCAAAGTCACTTTACAGGCACGAAGGTCACTTATGACTCTTTTCCATTGACAGTACCAGCCACGCTACTCGCCACGACTTAGCGTTGCATGAGTTGGTTTGGTTCCAGGCACGTTGTGTTTCCATCTAGAATAAAGTACCTCTTCAGTAGGGGCGGGTCGTCATAGCAGACATGCGCAAAACTGTAGTGACGTACTTATCCATGTGAAACATAAACAGACAGGGCTACACACAGGAGCGTCTCCACCTGTCACGGTCCACGGCATGTTCTTGCGCGCTGATGCACGTTGATCGGAACCCAAGGAAAGGTGGGCTAAGTCGAGGCGAGTTCAGCTGGTACTGTCGGTGGAAAAGGGGCATTAAAGTCCTAAGCCGAGAAGTCAGATGACATTTTTCGAACATCTTTCATTATTGCTGGTTCAGAAAACACGATTCATATGTCACACTATACGATCACAGAGCCAGGAAATCGGGCCTTGTCTCGTCGGAAGACTGGCCACACTACAAGATTCGAGGGTGTGATGCTCTGTACTTTGTATCATTCACGTTTGCAAGATATTTAGAAAATCGAATGTTTAGGACTGACATAAATGTTTTTTACATTTTTGTCATAAAGGTTCCAGTAGTTTTTTATATCTGCTCAATGCAGCAACTCCTCACAGTAGTTGCATTTCGCGTGACATGAGCTATACAAAGTACCTGCAGCAACAACCTAGCAACAGAGCGTCAACAATGGATCCCGAGTACCTAGCACTAGACATTATGCTGGCGGTTTGAGGTTTGTGATATGATAGCTAGCTAGCTAGTTATGATAGCTATTAGCACGTCAACAGCTGTTGGCTCCAACTTACCGGGTAGGTCAAGGCCGTCGGCTATTTCTCGCCAGGCTGTATCCCTTCACCCTATTGTGGAACTCCTTTGTGGACACGTCAAAAATACAGGGGACGTTGCTGCCACATTTCAACCAAAGTTTTCTCCATTATGTTGTTCCATTTTCTCTTGTTTTCTTTATTAGCATTCTTCTTCTTGCTATTATTTTTTGTAGTAGTTACTGTGTACTTAGCGTAGTGCAGTGAAGTCAGTTGGTAAACACTGCGCGTGAGCTCCAGCTGTTTGTGGGGTTCCCTCACGCAACTGGGGGCGGGGCTCCCTCATGTCAACAATGGATATGGGATTCCCCAAAAAATTCTGACATGCCAAACTTTTGGTCATGGGGTTTTCGTACGTCGCAGACGAAAACATCGCAGGTCGCAAGCATGTCACATTACAACACCTCGTCTCGTCGCCGACCTTTCAAAATCGTGTGCGGCTCGCAAATTTGTCTGCGACGAACTAATCGGGGCAAAATCAGGCTCAAATTGTGTAGTCTAAACCAGCCATGTAGTCTGGCATCCCCATACAAATTTATTGAAAAACTGTCATAATCTGGAACCTCTTCAATAGTTTTCGATTTCCAAGGGGCGCTACCAGCGGGCGCAGACCAAAATTCCTCTGGACGCATTTGTACAAACATGGAAGATGGCGGCATAGTTGACAATAGAGCAATGTAATTGCACAAAATACTTGTCCGTTTAACACAAGCGCAGGCATGTGTCATAACTACGTAATAAGTCTGTGTAACAGAAGTAAACAATTAAATGTTTGGGAAAACATTTAATTGGGCAAAAATCGTGTCTACATAACTGTATTGAAGTAATTTTATAGAATACATCATTTGAGCAAAACTAATTTGTGGGAACTTTACGATAAATTGGAATCTTACATGATGGGTGTTTGGATGCAATCTCACTTACAAACTTTATTACTCTGCTAGGAAGTGCAGCAATTCCACTGTTGGAATATCTTCCCACTTAATTCACTTGAACGGTGGGAATGTATCTGTGTCAGCAGAAATTACCCAAGGTCCAATGGTGATGGCCAAGTAGAGTATGCAAAGCTCCACCAATCATTTGTTGTAGTGTTAGAAAGCATAATGCCGGCCTGGTCTGGACACATCACGCCCACCTCTTTCTCCTTCTGCTACTCAACTTAACAGATGTCTTTCGTCCATGGCCAACATTCCCAGTTAGTCTTTTCCAGGTGGGAAAGTTCCCTCTTCCCTGCCAGCTATGAGGGAAAATAATACAGTTTAGGCAATTCTGGATTATAAATTAAGGATCCCATTTTGTGTATTTCGATCCCATGTCCAAATTGTCTCTTCAAGTCCCATGGCGATGTCCTCGGTCAACCCCGGGTTCACCTCCCCAATACATGCTTCAGACGGGAGAGCAGCAGCCTCCGGATCATATTTGAGTATGCTGGTGTAACGTCTGTAAATGTCAAAGACAATATAACAAGATTAATATTCTTGGATTTTGTCCTTTTGTTGAATTTAAAACCTGCCCATGAATTATTTTGTCCGCCCTGATGGGCAAACCTCAAGACTATAAATTATCCTTCTTTAGTTGCAAAAAGGCTTCTGATCTATAGGAACACCCTAAACACATTGGAAGGCTTTGTTTCCCTCAGTTTCTTACATCTCCAACCTTGGCCTTCTATAGCGCACATCATATGGGACAAACCCGTGAAACATGAGCTCCGCTTTATCATTTCGCTTCCATAGAGCAGGACAAGATGTAGAACTGGTCCGGCCCTTGGACCTTAGAAAAAGGAAGGCAACTAAGTTGTTGTGGCTTAATGGCTTTGACCCTGGAGGTCTTTGTAATCAGTGGCCAATGGTAGTGAGGGACAGGACTGGAAGGAGAAGAATAGGTCATTATCATACCCATAGAAGGTTGGACGCTGTTCAATACGAATATTACGACCCTACAGGTATGCATTTCTATTGTAGGGATTGCTGAGGAGCCATGCTGCTAAGTCCATTCAGGGGATATTCAAAAGTTTCCTTATTTTTCCTGCTCTCCCACGCTGAGGAAAAGGTTCTGATTCATCCTTGCGTTTTTCTACCACAAATGATAGAGTTCCAGTCTCTGGGTTATGAGGTCATCTGAGTCTGGGGGAACGACCACTCAGGAGACAATAAAGCGTTAATACAGGAATTCACCACATCACAAAAGAAACACAGCAATATGTGATGCACACTCACTTTAACTCTGACATTCATTTTGTATCTTTGCCATTTTCTTTTACGTTTTGCTCTTGTCTCGTGCTTTCCTCTCAGAGTGCTCACATGACTATGAATGCAGTCGTAAGCGCTCTGAGTCGGGGTCTTAGTGCTTACATTCTATCTCCATGCTGTGCTATGATTTAGAATGGTGTCAGTATGTCCCGTAGAGAACCTAATGAAAAGCAGATCCTATAAAGCATGTCTAGGACATATGAAGAATAGCAGAGTGACAGCATGGTATGTTCTTGGAAAATAGGAGTCCAATACGGCC
This sequence comes from Gadus chalcogrammus, assembly GCF_026213295.1. Lineage (NCBI taxonomy): Eukaryota > Metazoa > Chordata > Actinopteri > Gadiformes > Gadidae > Gadus > Gadus chalcogrammus. Next base: position 17,707,712 of record NC_079415.1, on the reverse strand, counting down.
CTTTGTGGACATCTGATGACATTCACCATTAACTATTATACATTATGCATAAGTAATACACTTTATTCAATTTGGTTTAAACTTGTCTATTGAAACTATTATCACCATTAAAATATCTGTACTTGAATTTAGCTGTCTGTCAAACAGAGTTCAGAGTTACATTGTATTGCTTATCGATACAAAGGACACATTTCTATCGATGTAGGCCAACCATATCGGTAGTTTGATCGATGATGTCTTTTCTGTTTGATTCAAAGGTCCTCCTACATTAACCAGGAACGGTTCGTAGTCTTCCAACTACCCCTTCCCAGTGACTTCTTCCAGCATGGGTCCAAACAGCCTGGGCCTCAGAGTCCTCCTCCTGACCGCTCTGCTGAGCATGGCCGGCGCCGGGCTGGTCCAGCGGACCATCAGGCATCGGCGGGAGTCCCTGGCGCCCACTGTGCGCGACAACCTCACCCTCCCTAACTCGGGTCAGCCCGTGGTCTTCAACCACGTGTACAACATCAACGTGCCCGCCAGCTCCGTGTGCTCTGTGGACCTGGACTCCCCGGGCAGCTCCGAGCTGGAACCCCTGGAGTCGGCAGACGGCCCCTCCTCCCCCGGGCTGAGCACCACCGAGCACACTCTGGACCAGGAGAACCAGATCGTATTCACCCACCGCATCAACGTGCCACGGCAGGCGTGCGGCTGCGCCGACGCCGATGCGGGCGGACTCCCGGAGCTGAAGGCGCTGCTGAGCCGTCTGGAGATGCTGGAGGCGGAGGTGTCCACGCTGCGACACCAGTGTGGCGGCGGAGATGCGGGCTGCTGCACCGCGCAGGTCACAGGTACGCACCGCGCCTGTTGGTTTGTTATGCACGGTCAATCGGCTTCAACAACACGTTTCTGAATACAAATAAATCCTTAATTTGGAGGAGAAGTTTAATTTAATGAAATATTTGTTGACGTATGAGTGATTCCAATGAGGTTTACTTGAATGATATAGTTTCAGTTTCATTTGGATACTCAGTCAGTGACATCACGTTTAATGGATGGATTTTAAGATGTTTAAGGCCCATTTTGTCTCCCAGACTTTTAGTAAATTGCTGTCTGGGGGGAACATTTCTGTCAGTGTGTGTGGCCTCATGTGCCTTCACACTTTCTCTTCTAGTTGTTTTTTGGTTTATTGGTCCAACAGGCATTACGAGCCATTTGTAATCATTTACTGTAAAACATTTTATAAGAGTTTGTTACGGTGGGAAGCCTTGTTACTTGGTATGGCCTTCATGCAACCACCCAAGTGAATGGATGCACTCATGAATGAACGAATGAATGAATTTGATGAATAAGTGACCGTGATAGATGATGGTTGCGTCTTGTGCACCGAAGTAGGTTAGTGTCCTGAGGCAGTCCCTGGTTTCTGGGTTAGAGTTTCGCTTGTAGCTCTTCAACGGCATTCATTTACTGGCCATGTGGTTATGCTGTGTGTCCTTCTTAATGGATTGTATTGTGATGGACATGTAGCTGGCGCTTTAGATGAGTGCAGCGACATTTTACAATGTTGTTTTATAAACAAGATACTACTCCAAACAGAGTTGGGTAGGTGATGATCATCTAAAACTTAATCTCAGACCTATAGTCCTACTAGGTTATAGCAGGACTACTTGCCCAGCTGTCCTACTACGTTATATCAGAGCTTCTTATCCAGCAGTCCGACTGTGTTATAGCAGAACGTCTGATCCAGCAGTCCTACTGTGTTACAGCAGAACTTCTGGTCCAGCATTCCTACTGTGTTACGGCATAACTTCTGTGAGAAGACGGCACAGAGCCTGGGCAGGAAACCAAAAACTGAAAGCGGCGGAGTTACGCCTTGCATCCTGTTAAGTTACAGAGATATTCTAAATAAGAAAATGAATTTGACTGGATGTAGCTTTCAGTATGGGACTTTATGTCAGTGGCATGTCTACAGTGGCCAATCTACACAGTGTTGATTTGAAACCTTCACAGAAACCTTTCTAGTTTGTTTTCGCCAATAACAGATCGCCGCTTCCAGCAACATGATTGGTCGGTACAAATATGAAATGAAAGGAAGTGAAAGAACCCATTCAGCCAGATCTGAGTGATCTGATGTGTGAGATGATCCCAGCCCAAACCAAATGCTTCCTAAGGTTTCCTCTGGTGTTGTTTGCCTGTGCAGGCGAGGTGGGCACCAAGCCATACTGCGGCGGCCACGGTAACTACAGCACGGAGAGCTGCGGCTGCGTGTGCGAGCCGGGCTGGTCCGGAGCCAACTGCAGCGAGGCCTCCTGCCCCAACGCCTGCCACGCCCAGGGCCGCTGCCTGGACGGCCGCTGCCACTGCTTCCCGGGCTTCTCCGGGGACGACTGCCGGCGGCAGGCCTGCCCTCGGGACTGCGGCGAGAGCGGCGCGTGTGTGGACGGGCGCTGCGTCTGCAACCCGGGCTTCCAGGGCGACGACTGCTCCCAGACCGACTGTCTGAACAGCTGCCTGGGGCGGGGCCGCTGCGAGGACGGGGACTGCGTGTGCGAGGAGCCCTGGGGCGGCCTGGACTGCTCGGAGCACACCTGCCCCAGCGACTGCTACGACCGCGGCCGCTGCGTCAACGGCACCTGCTACTGCGACGAGGGCTACGCCGGCGCCGATTGCGGCCAGCGCCTCTGCCCCCAGGGCTGCCACGGCAACGGCTTCTGCGGCGCGGACGACCAGTGCGTGTGCAGCGCAGGCTACGGCGGCGAGGACTGCTCGGCGCTCACCTGCCCCGGCGACTGCGGCGGGCGTGGCAGCTGCTTCAACGGCGTGTGCATCTGCGACGCCGGGTTCCGCGGCGAGGCCTGCGGCGAGGCGGCGTGCCCCAACGACTGCAACCGCGCGGCCGCTGCGTCGACGGGAAGTGCAGCTGCGACGCCGGATTCCAAGGCGACGACTGCTCGGAGCTGTCCTGCCCCGACGCGTGCCGGCACCGCGGCCGCTGCGTCGACGGCCAGTGCGTGTGCGACCAAGGGTTCGCCGGCGAGGACTGCGGCGTGCGGACGTGCCCGGGGAACTGCTACGGGCGCGGGGAGTGCGTGGCCGGCCACTGCGTGTGCGACCCAGGGTACGTAGGCGAGGACTGCGGCGCGCTGAGCTGCCCCAACGACTGCTACGGCCGCGGGCGCTGCGTGGCCGGGCGCTGCGTGTGCGACGAGGGCTTCGCCGGCGAGGACTGCGGGCAGAAGGCGTGCCCCAACGCCTGCCTGGCGCGGGGCTTCTGCCTGGACGGGGCGTGCGTCTGCCAGGAGGGCTTCTCCGGGGACGACTGCTCCGTGGTCACGTGTCCTGACAACTGCGGCGGCCGCGGGCGGTGCCTGGACGGCAGGTGCTCGTGCGACGTGGGCTACGAGGGGCCCGGCTGCGGGGAGCTGAGCTGCCCCGGGGACTGCCGGGACACGGGCCGGTGCGTGGAGGGCCGGTGCCAGTGTGAAGAGGGCTACATCGGAGCGGACTGCAAGCAAGGTGAGGTCTCAGGCTGAGGTCTTCTGATTGACGGATGGATTTATGAAATGCAGACTAGAAGAATTGATGTTGCAATATGTTGAATAAAATATAATATATATTCTAGGGCTGTCAAATGATTAAAATAAATATTCGCAATTAATCGCAAAGTATCGGGGAGTTAACTCACGATTAATTGATTAATTCTATTTTAAATCCAATTGAAGTAAATTTACAATATCAAATGGAATTATACATTATCGTTCATACCAAATGTATTTTATAAGCAAAAACTAGACCAATTGAACTTGAGGGAGTTTTATTGACTCGCTCAGTGAGGGTTGAATATGAAACTTACGGAACACCACATATTTGGGAATTGTAAACAGGCAGTTATTTAGTACAATTGTACCATATATATATATATATTTATATGTAGGCTATATATACAGTATATTGTTTGTTTTCGTAAGCATGTTTATTGTGCCTGGAAGATCAGAGGGTTACCTATGTATGCCTCTTCGTTATCTCTGCTCTCTAGTTTCCCCGCCGACGGACCTCTTGGTGAGCGACGTGACCCCCCACACGGTGGACCTGTCCTGGAGCAACGAGAAGCTGGTGACACAGTACATGGTCACCTACGTGCCCACGGGCCCAGGCGGCCTGCGCCAGGAGTTCAGCGTGCCCGGGGACGACAGCACCGCTCGGGTAGAGGGGCTGGAGCCCGGGGTGGAGTACCTGATCAACGTTTACGCCGTCCTCAACAACATGAAGAGCGTGCCCGTGAGCGCCCGGGTGGCCACCAGTAGGTCACCTCTCAACTACTGACCCACGGACCTATAGCTCCTAGAGTAGTCGGCTTTAAATACTAACATGATCAAATGTAAGGCACACTAATATATATTTATAGATTGGTTGATTTATGGACCAAAGGGCCAATGAAATATCATCAGATTCAATTATTCTGCATGAGTCTCTATGTATATTTGATTTGATCAAATGTATAACAAACAGATATATATAAATATAATGGATTAGATTAGTTTATTATTTATTTTAGATAAAATTAGACCAGAGAAGAGTGGAGTAGAATAGATGAGAGGATTTGATCATAGAATGATAAAGTATATTGTATGGAGACTTTTATGACGTCATGTATGTGTGTGTGTGTTATTTTCATGCGATGTCACGCCTTTACCTGTCAGGTCTTCCCCAGCCGGAGGGCTTGAGGTTCAAGTCGGTGAGGGAGTCTTCCGTGAAGGTGGAGTGGGACCCGCTGGAGATCACCTTTGATGGATGGGAGCTCAACATCCGCAACATGGTAGGTCTGCATCCACAGCACGGTAGGTCTATACCTCACAACACAGTAGGTCAATCTCACAACACTGTTGGTATATATATCACAACATGGTAGGTCTATCTATCACAACATGGTAGGTCTGAATCCAAAACACGGTAGGTCTGCATCCACACCACGGTAGGTATATATATCCCAACATGGTAGTCTACATCCACAACACGGTAGGTCTATACATCACAACACGGTAGGTCTATATAATGACCAATACTTTAGGTCTATATATCACAACACAGTAGGTCTATATATCAAAACATGTTAGGTCAATATATTTACCAACACGGTCGGTCAATATCCACAACACGGTAGGTGTTGGACAACAGGGAATCGCCCTTGCACAAACCACCGGGATACTTGAGTCAATAATTTACTTCCCCGTTCTCCAAAAAAGGTGCATGTAAGAATAATGTGTGGTATTTATCAAGTGCTTTATCAAGAGTTTATCTTGGACGGTCGGGATTGGTGCTGAAAATTTAACATTTGTTTTTGAAAGACTCTAGACTCAAGTCTTATGAACTTGTCATAAATATATACCTAAAAAATAACAGGCTTAACCTCACTATATACGTTTATTGACAATCAGCAACTCTAAAAAGCTGTGGATCTTTACAGAAAGAAGAGAATGGAAAGATTGTGAATATCCTGCCGTCAACACAAAACAACTTCGAGCAATCAGGGCTTGGTCCTGGACAGGAGTACGAGGTCTCTCTCCGAGCCATCAAGAACAACACGAAGGGCCCTCAGACCACCAGGACCTTCAGCACTAGTGAGTCCTCATTATGCCTCCGTGCATGCACCCTGGGTGGGTCGGGCAGTTGAAATGAAAGGGCGGCCGTTCTTCTGCGTCATCTCAGCACCATTATCCCTTCACGGCGGTAAACAGGCTTTTGTTTGTGTTTAAACTGTTTCCAAGGAATTTCTCTTACTGCTTTTAAATTATTAAACTACTATACACACTTTATGTAATGTATTTAATTAAATTGTAGTATATTTATATACATTTAAGACTAGTTTTACTTCCTAAAGGTACAATAACAATTGTACCGTACTAAATCACTAGACAATCATGATAATCATCATCAGAGATCAAGGAAACATGCTATTCCCCCTCCTCATCCTCATCTTCATTCGGTATCGGGTCGCAGGGGCAGCAGCTCTAGCAGGGGGTCCTTCTCTATCTTCCCTTTCCTGGGCCACATTTCCCACCTATGACGGGGGGATCCCGAGGCGTTCCCAGGCCAGAGTTGAGATATAATCTCTCCACTTAGTCCTGAGTCTTCCCCGAGGTCTCCTTCCCACTGGACGTGCCTGGAACACCTCCCTAGGGAGGCGCCCAGTGGGCATCTTTACCAGATAAACCACCTCAACTGACTCCCTTCTAAGCAGAGGAGCAGCAGCTCTACTCTGAGCTTCTATTTTCTGTAGGCAATTTGGTTCTGGCCTGTATGTTATGATCCCCAAGTCTGAGCACCCGGGGTTGTCATTAATGCAGCTAATTGGAGTAAAAAATAAAGCGTTTTATTCTGGGCGTGAACACGTATAATCTCCACAGGTAGCCTTATTAGAACTCATTTATAGAGTCTGTCTAAGCGCTTGTTAAATCTTCCACCTCGACTGTGTCGCTTCAGTTTATACGCACAGCAGCGGTGGAATGCCAGGCTGCATGGAAAACACATTTGGATTTACCGAGCCCCGCGCCACCGACCCCCTCCACTCCTCTCCGTTCCATCGTCTGAGGTCATCTATTTACACAGGCTGAGACACAGCACGGCCCAGCAGAAATATAACACAACAGGGGGAGGGTTATGCCCGGGACATTTTTTGGGGGGTTTGTATACGTAGGGGTGGTGGCAGCAGTGGAGGCTTAAGCGTATCCCTCAACCAAAGCTGGGGGATTTCTCATCTCAAAACAAAAATGAAGTATGCATTAATGTAATAATGTCCAGATAGAAATAAATGAATCAATGCTCTGATGAAGAGAGATAATCTGGTGTCCAGGCCTGATAAGCCTGTCCAATCATTTCATTTGGCCCACATTCAATGACTGGATGGCCTACTCATACCTACCAGGCTATGGGCACCCCCTCTGCCTGTGCTCTCAGTGTGCACAGCAGCAGTCCTGCCCAAGGCTAGGCGGACCTACAGATAAAGCTAGCGAGCTGGTCCAAAGTTGTGGGGCAGCGGCTTTGGAGGGAGGTCTGAGGGAGGGTAGGGATTTTTGTGTTTCTATGCTATCAAGATCAGGCCAACCCTGGCTAGTTTGTCCTAATTGCCTGCCTTAGCTTTAAGTATGAACAGGGTTCCAAAACACCCCTCCGTCATTGATGTTGCCTCTCTTACTCTGTGCGTTCCAGAGATCGAGGGCCCTCAGCAGGTCCTGGTAAAGGACGTGACAGACTCCTCTGCGCTGTTCTCGTGGTCCCAGCCTGTGACCGAGGTCACCAGCATCACGGTGACCTACGCGCCAACCTCCGACCCCTCGGACCAGACCAGCGTCGACCTCACCAATATGGACACCCAGTACATCGCAGGGGACCTGAGGCCCGACACCGAGTACCAGATCTCCCTGACCTCCAGGAGGCGGGGCGTTGCCAGCGACCCCGTCAGCAGGACCTTCACCACCGGTAAGGCCTTCAGGAGAGGCTCTTTACCCAAAAAGACCCACGGGTTTGCCATGACAGATACAGACGCAAAAGGAGAACCAAACCTCTGTGCCCTGCCTTTAAAATTGCTAAATCTGAGGGTGCAGGGCTCCCCCAGTTAACTCCCCTTCAGTTTTATTTCATCCGGGTGGAGGACTGTTTGACGGTGTGTCATATAAACGCTTAATCAGCAGGTTTTGGGTCGCCCTATCAGCCAATAAGAAGTCATGCATGCAACTGCATGTGTTCACCCTAGCAAGGAGAGGCCTAACTTCTCACCCTTATGAGCAGTAAGGCGTTAGGCCCTTTGGTTAAGCATGCTTACTTGTAGATGTTCGTCTGGTCGTCGCCACTAGCCAAAAGCAATGCCTTGGAAGAGGGTCGGTCGGTCTCGTGACTAGACTATCCCCTAGACTCTCCAGACCACAGAAGTTTATTTGATTCATTACATCCCAACAAACACTGCACACTGGGGTGTAATAGTCTCAAAGTACCTACCACAGCAATTTCCCAAACATACAACATTATAGTCTGCCTTTTGAATATCAAAGACATCCTTGGATTTCCCTCCCGCGCCCCTCTAGATCTGGATAGTCCCAGGACCCTGAAGACCCTGTCTCAGACAGATGACAGCATCAGCCTGGAGTGGAGCAACAGTGAGGCGGACGTGGGCGGCTACAGAGTGAAATACACCCCCTTCTCCGGGGGTTCCCCTCGTGAGGAGCTGTTTCCCAGCGCCGCGGGAGAAACCACAAAGGCTACCATTACCGGTAAGAGGATAATGCACTAAATACTAAATACACATGAATACTTTGTACTTTACTCAATCATGTTTTTTCCTTTCCTGTGTTGTGCACGACAGGGCTAAGACCAGGCACGGAGTACGGGATCGGAGTCACCGCTGTTAAAGATGAGCGGGAGAGTTTGCCTGCGACTACAAATGCAGCCACTGGTGAGAGACTTACTGCCATCATCATAAAAATCCTCCTCAGACCGCGGTGGGAACGCACACATGGGGAAATGATATTAGAGCAATCTTGGCAACAGCATAGAGTATGAGTGGTTTATAGTCTACAGCGGACTTGATGAGACTTTTTAACGACAATCGTTCATGAAGTTTCAGCCTCTGTCTAAGTGTTGCCTTTGTTGTGTATTTTAAACATTATGTGATTGATTTCACATTGGATGAGACAAGATGTTCTTTATTCATACCAGACGGGAAACAAGTCTATGGCCAAATCTCTTAATATTCATCCCTTAATAACTTTTTTCTGAAATTTCAACGGTCAAACGGGACCTCATAAAAACAGATAATATGGAAATGAACTAGCCACAGTGGTCCTGCACAGAGACACATTGATTGGCTTAGTACTACGAGAATCAGATACTAGTTTTGGTGAATGAGAATGCTGCTAGGACTTCTGAAGTGGACCTTTCCAAACCAAAGGCAGCTAGTGGAACTACACATAAACAAATAAATAAAACATATGTAAAAAATAACCCTAATGAGATTAACAGTTTTAAAATGATAACACACGAATCCTTCTGATCTACATCCCCTCCTACTCCCTCAGATCTGGATCCTCCCAAAGACCTGGAGGTGGTGGATTCGACGGAGACCTCTCTGATGCTGCGCTGGAAGAAGCCCAAGGCTAAGCTCAACGGCTACACGCTGGCGTACACCTCCAGAGACGGCCCCTCGCAGGAGCTGAGGCTGCCTCCCACGGCCACCAGCCTTGCCCTCGATGACCTGAACCCGGACACGCTGTACAGCGTGGCCCTGACCGCGGAGCGGGGTCCCAAGAAAAGTTCCCCAGTGAGCCTGTCTGCCTCCACAGGTGGGTGGTCTATTGAAGAGCTCGTCTTAAGGCATGAGGGAGCTTTCATTTGGAAATATTTTGTTATTGTTTTCCTCGATTTCAGGTTAAACCACATTTGGCAGTTTATATCTGTGTTAAAGGTTGTATCAGCGATTCTAAGCCGATCCATTTCATCTGAACTTTCCTCTCCTTCAGAGTCTTGCGCTGCGTTCATGATACATTTTACTGGAGGCACGAAACACGGAAGGGAGGGGCGAGCTGGCCCGGTTTGTTTTGGATCTCGCTCCAAATACCAACAGAAGTGATGTCACCCAACATCGCTGATACAACGCTTAACCTTTAAAAAAAATAGCTTAAAGCCTCTCACGTAAAATAAATATTTTATTCTGCTCCAACATCTAAGTGTGAAAACATAACAATAATCTTTCCATCCAGAGATTAGAATCATTGTACACGAGTACAGCTCTAATAGACACACATTAATGACATAATAATATATATTTATTCCTTTATTTTGAGGTGCAGACCAAACCGAGTGAATGGCTACACACTCTCATGTGTTCTCCGTGTGTGCTATACCTTGTGTGCTCTCTTGTGTTTCTCCTGTAGCCTCTTACACGTTTTATTCAGCTCACTCCGATGTTCCCGAGCTCACACCTCAGTCAGGGCTGGACGACAATATCATTAGCTTCGCACACCTAGACACGCCCCCTCGACTCCCAGCTCTCGGGGATGGGGCCCGCGGACGAGCTCGCAGGCCTCAATGTATCGGCGCACACGTCCGATGGATTCGATGTCTCGTGGGAGCTCAAACCTCCGGCGGCCTACGACAGCCTCGTGGTAGAGTGCAGAGGTCCGCTCCAAACGCTGGCAGTCATGGAGGTCGTCCTCAGCGGAAATTCCACCTGCTCTAGAATCCGAGGCCTGAACGCCTCCACAGAATATCGAATCACACTTCACGGGATTACCGGTAGTAATGGGTCCCTGCTTCTTGAGGCTATCGCCGTCACAGGTATACTGTTTCCTTTGGCACGCATGTTGACCCAAGACCGCATCCATAACGTAGTGATGAGTCCCCTCTTCTGGGAATGCAAAGCTTGTCTTGTTGACTTGCAGTTTTGGTTTTGAAGACCTGCTCAACAGTTCGTACGGCATGATAAGGATCATAAACAAGACAACTGCATCCTTCAACAATCGTTGCATGTTTTCAATGGAGCCGACTATTGCATACCAAATAAGAGAACACGTATACATTTTCTATCGAGCATTCTCCATGCCTAAACAGTGCATGTTAAATAATCACATTCAGCAATTCACTTTAATAATCACATTTTACAATGTGCTTATTCAAATGGAACAATATATTAGTCCTGATATATTCGTTCAAAAGGACAAGTCGATAAAGGGAATGGCTGTGCATGGCTTCTTCCTCCATTCGAAGATCTGAGGACTTCCATCCTGGAGGCCTTCTGAAATCTTCGAGCGTTAAACATTCAGACGGATGTTATTAATGCAATTGCATTAAATGTATATTCATGCGTTTGCGAGTTTGTTCGATCGCAAACGTCCGGCGTTTGGCGATGTACGCGTGGTCTACGGGGGCCAGCGACATCCAGAACGCACCTTAGAGGGTCACCTATTGAACCGTTGTGTGCCACGTCACCGGTGCAAAGTTGTCCGATGTTTTGTTATTTTCCACGATATGACGATAATAATGTGTCAAACTCTTTAACACTTCTTGAACATACTTTTATTCTCCATAGCACCCGAGCCCACCTCTCCAGGCTTAATTATGAATGTCACAGACGTCCTAACCACAACAACAACAACAACAACAACAACAGCATCAACAACAACAACAGCAACAACCGCAACCTCAACAAGACCACAATCTTTTTCAGAAACAGCACCTGTCCCCACCATAGTGGTCTCACACACTCTTGGTTCCCCTTCCGTTGTGGGGACCGAGAGTCCCCTCACAGAGCCGTTTGGGGCGTTCACGCTGACACACGTGTCCTCCACTAGCGTGGGGGTCAGCTGGTCGGCCCCAGACCAGACCTTTGATAATTTTCTGGTGGAGCTGAGCTCCCCATCGGAGGAGGCACCTGCGCGTACCACCATGGTAGCAGGAAGTGAGGGAGGCGCTGAGATAGAGGGCCTGTCTCCCTCGACGCGTTATGAGATTACATTGTACGGCCTGGTGGAAGGCGTGCGGTCGCAACCTCTGAACATTTTTGTTGATACAGGTACTTGAAGCACAATAATAGAGTGGAGGAACACATATCCAGTCTGCATTTTAACGTGGCATTCATGTGTTCACATGCATCTCCCTAGCGTCTACTATTGTTTCGCTCTTTTCATCGTTGTTTCCCAATTGATCTGATCATGATTCGTATCCATAATCCATTGTGTATTTTCTGACCCCCTCCATGGTGGATGCGTGTCATCTCTGCAGAGGAGATCAGCCCTAGGGTGCTCACCCTCACCGTCTCTGACACCACATGGGACAGCTTCAATGTGTCCTGGAGCCCCCCGGCGCACCAGGACTTTGAGGGCTTTGTCCTTGAACTAACAAACTTGGAGAACCCGGCCGAGAGCCAGAACCTCACTCTGTCCGGGGAGGCCTTCAGCCTGCTGGTGTCGGGGCTGGACCCGGACACCGGCTACATGGTGGGCCTGTACGCCATGCTCCCGGACCGCTTCCTGGAGCCGGTGTACACGGAGGCCACCACAGGTACCCGGGTCTCCAGAGCAGACGCCTTCCTATTCCTCCTCTTCATCTCTTCTACTTCCTGCTGACTTCCCATCCGTTGATCCCTACATTTCGGTTCATACTCTCTTGTGAACTACTACTGCTACTACTACTACTACTACTACTTCTATCACTACTACTACACATTCAAACAAAAAGAGATGCTAAAAACATCATTTGCGTCTCCCATTTTGCGTTGCCATCCAACAAATAGCATTGCATGAAACAAACCAAGACCAAAGCCAAACAAAAACATAACTGCATTTTGTCATAAACGTCTGCATTGTGTCCTCAACATCTGTATTTGGTCATCAACATCTGCCACCCTAACTGACATGCTTGTGTCCCGTCGTTACCATCCAAGCCGTGTGCTTGAGTTTGTGGCCGGGAGAGGGTAGGCTGGGTGATGGTGGGTGGGTGATGGGGTGATGGTGCAATACCGGTCCCCCATGGCTGAGCCGAGCCAGGGGCCTTCCAACGACCACCCTCCCCCTGTATTGCTCCCCCGTGGCCCCCGAGTGCATGAAGCCCCCCTCCCTGAATGGAGCTCCTTGCATCGTGGGATGTGTGTTGACATGGATGTCCAGGTTGAGGGTGCTACAGTGATTACAACAGAGCGTGACCTCACCTCCAGATCCTTTCACACTGTAGTACAGTCTGCTCGCTTGGTTTCTCTCATTTCCTTCCATTAAAACCTAATTCAACGTGTAATCTTTGAAACATGAGAGATAATATGCTGCGGTAGCTCCCGAAACTAAGTGCTCCTGACTCCTGGGGAAATTACTTCTCATTAGTTTCGGTTATTGTTTTTAAATACCCAAAGCTGAGGTTCATGATATCAACATGTCATTCGGGGAATAATTAACTTGTTTTAAATGATTGCCCCGACCAGCTTGTAACTGATTACATCAGTTTGTGATTGAGCAAGTTTATGAACATCTTTCTTTGGTTGTGTCTTCCACAACAGTTATACAACCAGTTGTTTACAGCCTAAAAAGACACCTATTTCCTGCTGCATGTTAGTCTGCATGTTTCAACATGTATGTCATTATAGCACTGTTCTGAGGTTGAAAATCTTTATTTCATGTTCCCTATCTAACTTTGACACTGCTGAAACGTTGAGCTGTTTTGCTGCATTGCATGAAAAAACACTGCATTTGGCCTGGCAATGCTTTTTATCCTCATCATCGGTCAACAGCTATGTTTACAAATCCAATCCCACCTTCACTTGTCAAACCTTTTCTTTTCCTTAGACCATGCTTTCACTCTGTTGAACAACACTTTTAAGGGGACCATAACAGTTTTTGTGCATGACTGTATAGAGAAGTAGGCAGTGCTACTCACCCTCAGCCCTATGACTGTTTTTGGCAGTTACAGGGTATAATTAGCTATTGGTTATGGTGTTAGGACAAGACACCAAATGTTAACAAGCGACCAGTAGCATCCTTGAGCGACATGCCTTAGCCGTACCGGTTTGAGCAGCTATCGGAAAGAAAATCCCTTTCAGTTGCTTTGGTTACAAACGTAAATAACAGTGAATACAAATTCAGAAGAAAAAAGGACTAAAGCTCAAACCACACACTCTATACAGCAATGCAACAAACTGTTTGGAGGGGACTCCCCTAGCCTTTTGAGCCCATCCTGATCCAGTAGGTTTACGTTCTGTCTCAGTCTGGCCTTGAGCCTGTTGAAACCCTCTTCCAAAAATGTTCAAATGAAGGACCAATCAGCGCTCGGGGGGGAGATTTTAAGTTCCTCTCAAACAGGAAGTGGGGCAGGAAGGATTAGTTTGTTTGGAGAAGTCAAAATAGTTGTTTACAAAGAACACCGAGCAGAGATGTAAAAATATTAAGGTAAATCTGCAAGGAAGGCTTTTCTCAGTTGTAATTTTTTGAGTGAAGAGAGCAAGACCGTCCCTTAGGTAGTTCATCTGATGAGCAAGGCCAGACTGATATTTATTACCGAACCCAACATTTCTGGATAGTCTCACAAGGCTAGGAATCTCCAGTAGAAGTGATACTTTCGGTATGGGCCTTTATGTCCATATGTTATTTATCGAGGTGATTCTCCTTTGTAACTTGCAATTAATTTATAAAAACAGATTAAAATATATTGAATATTTTATTGAGCTACCCAGAATATTGAGAATTGGAAATAGGAGTGAGTGAGTTATATCTAATCATGCTGATTGTTTGAAGAGTTAAAGCAAGTCTTCTGATATTTCATCCTGTTCCAAATAATCTTTTCAAGAATTTCATTTTCCAGAAAAAATAATTAGGCCTACTTTGGTACTCTTCATTCTTACAGGATCTGTTTCAACAGGAGGTCCTGTCATGAATATAGTTATAAGAAGTAAAAAACACAATTACTGACCTCTGTCTCGGAAGCTTCCGAAGTCTCTTCTGTAAAATACACAAACATAAAGCTTTCCCAACACTCAAATATGAAAAAGTCTCTACCGCAAAGACGTAAGCATGGACATGTAAGACAAGGTCGATCACAGGCCGATAAATAGAGCCCCTCTCCAGAGTACGTAGGTCATTCAGGCTGAAAGGATTCTTAGCTAAATAAGTTTGCTATCATTTCAGTGACAGGGCATCCCTCCCCTCAGATCAGAGGCCTAAAGTGGTCCATGTAATGTTCTCATGTGAATCTAACAGCGCTTTCTTCTTTTTAGTGAGCCGAGCGGTGGTTGGCAATCTATATGTGTCTAACTTAACGTCAGAAGGTTTCTCAATGTCGTGGAATGGTACGCAAGGACACGTTGACGGTTATGTTCTGGAGATAATAGACTCTGATTGGCTGACGGAGCCGCGGGAACATAACATATCAGGTGACGTCCGGTCGTACGATGTCACTGGACTGCGGCCTAGCACTGACTATGTAGCCTACCTCTATGGGGTCTCCAAGGGATCTCGAACCAATGCTGTCAGTTCTGTCGCCTCTACAGGTACCTTTCCTCTTCCTACAGCAATGTCGGCCCTTTAAGAAGAGCATTCAGGGCCATAATTTCATTTTGGACTCAATTAAAAAGTTAACTATTGAAATATATTTAAAGTTGACAATTAAAAAGTGAAATTAAACATCCTTATTTCCATTGATCATACATTCAACACACGCACACGTACCTTTGACGTCAACACACAGACCTGTTATCTTCTCTCCTTTTGTAGCTGCGGAGCCTGACTTGTCCAGGCTCGTGGTTTCAAACATTACCTCAGACCGCTTCTCTCTGTCCTGGCAGACGGGAGAAAAGGCTTTCCATAACTTTATCGTAGAGGTCCGAGAGTCGGCCACGCCCTCGCGGGCCATGGGCCGCGCACTGTCTGGAGACGCGCGATCCACGGTCATGACCGGCCTCAAGGCTGCCACTCAGTACGACATTAAACTGTACGCCAGTAGCGGCGGCCAGAACTCACAGCCGTTGTTCGCCGTAGCCACCACAGGTATTCACCGCATGTGCTTCCCACTGTGCACCTCACACACGCATGATGGTTATAACCAGGGGGGGTGTAAGGGCTCATTCATAACGGGGGGGGGGCAAGAGCAGCACAGAATAACAGTGTGAGGGTGTGTTAACAACCCACGCAGTGTAGTGCCAAAATGAAGATATCACATGCTTTTGATTGTATTTATATGCCTGATTTACTAGGCGTGGCCAATAAGGTGGCCAGTGGACCCCTATGGACACACCCCTGATTATAACAACATCCACAATATTCTGTAATCAAACTCCCAACTCTTGCTAGCTTAAGGACACCCTCCTGCAGTCCATCCCCAGCACCACTCAAGATCCTGGTATTCTCTTTTGTTCAGAGGATGCCCCACAGTTGGGAACTCTAACCACTGCGTCGGTGAGCCCAGATAACCTCACCCTGTCCTGGAGCACTGTCTCGGGCCACTTCGATGTCTTTGTGGTCCGCGTCAGTGACTCCCTGCAGCTGTTTGATACGCTGGAGTTCAAGGTGCCCAGCCCGGGGGGCAACGTGACAGTGTCTGAGCTGCTGGACGCCACAGACTATGATATAGAGCTGTACGGTATCTCTCATGGGCGCCGCAGCTCCTCTGTGTTTGCCCATGCCATCACAGGTACTGCGTCTTTCTCCTTGTGCATTCATGTCTCTCTAAATGCCTGTTCTCAAGACAGCAGGGTTATAGAGCCCTTCATATGAGGTGAATTGTAGTACATAACTTTTGTTTGCAGTATTTGCACGCAGTGTACTTTCTGAAAGTGTTCCCCTCAACATTGTATTGCCTGTTGCTCATCTTTCGTAATCTAACCAAACTCCTCCAGCTCCTTTGCCCAGAGTGGAAAACTTGACCGTTACAAACATTACCCCATATGGCTTTCGTCTGTCCTGGGAGACCAAGCAGACGAAGCAGGAGGGGGCGCCCCCTGGTGGCACCTTCAAGCACTTTCAAGTAGTTGTGACAGACTCGGGCTGGCTGTTGGAGCCGCATGAGTTCAATGTCCCGGGAAACCAGTCATACTTGGACCTGTGGGGGCTGATCACAGGCATCGGCTATGAGGTCAGGTTGACGGGGGTTTCTAGCTCGGGCCTGCTCTCCCGCCCGCTGACCACAGTGGCTAAGACAGGTACTAGTGACAGTAGGGGGCGCCGATCAATACTGGTTATGGGTCCCACACCTGACTGAAGGTGACCTTGTGCTTATGACGAATGAAGCACATCCATCACACACGTATTTATGATATATTCACACTCTCATTCGGATTCTTACCTCTTTCAGACTGATGAAATCTAACTACTAACCTCGTCTCTAACTCTGTTGAGAAATGTCAGAGAAAACCTGATGATTGATCTCTCACTTCAGGTTTCTCTTCAAAATATGAACCTACATATTGGATATGTTGTCATATTTTGTGTGTTTTCCCCTGCTTTTTCGTCTGTGGATTCAAATTAATTACATATCGGCAAACAGCAAAATAGCATGATTCATATCTCCTGTTCTGGTGGATATGATGACGATGATGATGGAATGATTGGCTTGAACAGGAGGAAAGAAAACACAGTTGAATGAACAAAGCATGTCCGTTGACTTGAACTCTGATCCGTTATGTCCCGAATGTGCCGAGTGAACCAGGGGACTGGTTGGTGGGTGCATGGGGGCCTGGAAGTCTACGTCTGGGGCCGTAAAAGTGGAATTTCCCTGACCGCAATAAACCATCCAACGAAGAAGCTCTTGTGTTTCTTAGCGGAATGCTTTCGACTTTCTCTTCTTTCATTCTCGCAATGAATGCATGGTGGACAACAAGTCGTGATCCACACTTTAAGCCCAGATCTGGGTTCTCAGGAGACAAAAACACCTGAAAAAACCTACTCCAGTCTTCCCTCCCTTCTTCTTCGGCCTCCTCGTCCGTCTGTCCAACCGCTCGTGCACGAGGGCCACTCTGGCCCTGCCCCCGAACACCAGAGGCAAACATACGGAGAGCATTTCTTGGGTTGTGTCCCCGCCCAGAGGCCGAGCCCGAGATAGAGCACCTGTTTGTGTCGGACGTAACGGCCGACGGCTTCCGTCTGTCGTGGACAGCCGACGAAGACCAGTTCGACCGCTTCGTCATCAGGATGAGGGACGGCAAGAAGGTGTCCAAGGTGCACGTGCGCGACGCCCGCGGCGAGGAGCGCACCGCCGTGTTCACGGGTCTCATGAGCGGCACCGAGTACGACATCGAGCTGTACGGGGTGACCCTTGAGACGCGCTCGCAACCCATCATGGGGGTCGCTCAGACAGGTACATGAGGAGGCTCAGCACAGTAAGCCTTGCCTCTCAACTACAGGGAGTGTGTGTGAAAGTGTGCGTGTGTGTTGGTGTGGGTGTGTGAGAGTGTGTGCGTGGGGGGGGGGGGTGTGAGTGTGTGTGTGTGTGTGTGTGTGTGTGTGTGTGTGTGTGTGTGTGTGTGTGTGTGTGTGTGTGTGTGCAGACTGACTACTTCAAATCCCTGAACATAACACAGGTTTGTATAGTGGTTTCTTCTATGTCTCTGTTTAAACACACATGGTCCTAGGAGCCACAATTGACATAGACAACATGACCCTACCTTTTTTATTTTTATGGAAAACGTTTTGGTATTTTTCCCGCTTTTTTTCAGAAATGAAAGTGAAAGGAACTGTGGTTTGTTTCTCGCTAGTTGTGTTGGTCCGTTCCCTGGTTTGAACCCCTCTCTGGTCTGTGCCCCTCTGCCTGTGTGGCCGCTAGGCCTCGGTTCCCCCAGCGGCCTTAGTTTCACCGATGTGAGTGACAGCTCGGCCGTGGTACAGTGGGCGAAGCCAGGCTCCAAGGTGGACAGCTACCGGATTGTCTATGTGCCGCTCCAACAAGGTACACGTCCTCAATCTGCAATGTGTGAATATAGGTCTATGTCCATTAGGAGTAGGGGAAGAATGTATTCATGTCTGTCTCTCAATTTGACTTGAATTCAATTAAATTTTGTCTGGATAGCCCTTAATCAGCGGTGCAGTCTCAAAGGGATTATTAGGCCATACATTTATGGCACCCCCCTGACCCTAGCCTCCGAGAGGGCAAGACATTTATTAGCAACGAAATATTGAAGAGGAACTCAGTGTGGGGGATCCCTCCTTCAACGGATGATCAGGAGTGCAATGGGTGCCATAATTGACACACACAGGCAAAACATTTTAAACGGGTGACGGGGTGCTAGCCGGTTAACCATTTGGAGAGTCCAGGCATCCAGTCACCGCAACACACAACATTTGTCGCCACATCTTCTCAATTGTACTAGTCGTTTAGTGCTTAATACAAAGTGACTGACTGTGACTCTACCGCCCCCACCCTCTGCAAGGGAACCCCATGAGTGTGACCGTGGACGGGGCTGAGACCCAGGCCCTCCTGCCCGGCCTGGTTCCTGGGAAGACCTACCAGGTGACCGTCATCGCGGTCAGGGGCCTGGACGAAAGCAGCCCCTCCACCGACACCGTCACCACCGGTACGCCCCCCCCTGTCCACCTACCCCCCGTCTATGTCGTGGTCTCTAGCTGTCTGCAGAGCTCCGCCCATGATGCCCCCCTCATTGTGATTGGTCCTCTGCGCGTCTGCTTCCCCTGCAGCACTGGACGGGCCCCAGAGCCTGGGTGTGCTGAACATCACGGAGACCTCGGCCCTGTTGCTGTGGGTGCCCAGCGCGGCCACCGCGGACGGCTATGTCATCACGTACAGCGCAGATTCAGGTGAGGGCTTCTCCTCTACAATCTCCTCTAGAGTTTTTAGAACTCTAGAGGAGTCTGAAAACTCCTCTGGAGTTTTTAGAAGAATGTGACCATTCAGCCAGGTTTGTTTTAATGGCAGTTGAGGGTAGAGTGGTTAGCCGCCAGGTTGCTGTTTCGATTCCCAGATACTCCTGACCAAGTGTCGAGGGGTCACTGAGCAGGACACCTGAACCTAACTGCTCCCGATCAGCTGGCTGTCGCCTTGCATGGCTGACATGGCTGTCGGTGTGTGAACTTCATGTGTATGAATTAATGTGTGTATGAATGGGTGTTTGAATGTGTGTATGAATAGGTGTGTGAATGTTGTATGTTTGAATGGGTGTTGATGTATGCCATGTGTCTGAATGGTCTTATGAATGGATGAATGAAAATTGTCTCATTGTCCTTTGAGTGACCTTATGGGAGACAACAGAAAGAATCTGTTGATTGAATCTCTAAAAACTGTTGATGGGAACATCAACACGTTACTCGCTGACCTGTGGAACGCTTCATACCTTCCGCCCCCCTCCCCGTCCTGCAGTGACTCCAGTGGTGGAGCACGTTTCGGGGAACACAGTTGAGTTTGAGATGGGCTCTCTGGTCCCGGCCACTGAATACACGGTGGAGGTGTATGCCTTGAAGGACGGCCAGAAGAGTGGCGCGGCCACCGTGGACTTCACTACAGGCACGTAGGGTCCCACCCATACCTGCTAGAACTGGAACGCACACGCTAACAACTCTATGGGACACGTTGGAACCAATGGATTTACGCTCCTGAAACACACTCTTGTACCTCCACATTAGATATTCTTAGCAGTAGATAATACATTATTAGGACTTCCCCGATCTAAAATACATTTCGGAAATGAATCTGTGGTGATTTTATCTGAAAACTTTTGATGGGAAATGCGTTACTCGCTGAGCTTTTGAGCGCTACCACTAGTTGGCGTTAGACTTTGTTTGGTTGTTGTCCCCTGCAGACCTGGACTCCCCCCGGGACCTGACGGCCAGCAACATCCAGAAGGACGGGGCCACTCTCAGCTGGCGGCCTCCCCGCTCGGCTCTCAGTGGATACACACTCAGCTTCTCTGCTGGAGACGGAACCGTCCAGGTACGGGCCCACCTAGCCCTAAAGATCTACTAATTAAAGATATGTACCTCGTTGTACTGCACTCTGCGTGTATGTCATTGTGTGTGCGTATGTGTGTGTGTGTGTTTGTGTGTGTATGTGTGTATGACTGTGTGTGTGTGTGTGTGTGTGTGTGTGTGTCTGTGGTGTGGATGTGTTTGTGTGTCCTAACGTGCTACAGGAAGTGATGTTGAGCCCCACTGCCAGTTCCTACACCCTGAGCAACCTGATTGGCTCAACAGACTACAGCGTCACCCTGCAGGCCGTTGCTGCAGGCCGACACAGCCCCCCGCTCAGCACCACCTTCACCACCAGTAAACACACACAAACACACACACACACACACACACACACACACACACACACACACACACACACACACACACACACACACACACACAAACAGCCCCCCTGCTCAGCAACACCTTCACCACCAGGAACACACACACATCCGCACAGTCACAGACACACAGACACAGCCCGCCTCTCAGCTCCACCTTCACCATCAGTAACACACACACACTCCCCCACACACACACACACGTCTAATTCTTCTATTTTCTTCTCATCAATCTAACAACAATACATATTCACACACAGTCTCTTTAAGAGTTGAGATATGTTGAGGCATGTTGAAGTGCGGCCCCAGACAGTGTGCCGTGTGTCTCCCCCAGCAGGCCTTCTGTACCGCCGCCCCCGGGACTGCGCCCAGGTGCTGTTGAACGGGGAGGAGTCCTCAGGCCTGCACACCGTCTACCTGGGGGGCGACGAGAACCAGCCCACACAGGCCTACTGCGACATGACCACGGACCAGGGGGGCTGGCTGGTAAGGAGGATACACCTGTCTGTCTGTCTGTCTGTCTGTCTGTCTGTCTGTCTGTCTGTCTGTCGGTCTGTCTGTCGGTCTGTCTGTCTGTCGGTCTCTCCCTGTCTGCCTGTCTGTTTCTCCCTGTCTGTGTGACTCTCCCTGTCTGCTTGTCTGTTTCTCCCTGTCTATCTCTCCCTGTCTGCTTGTCTGTTTCTCCCTGTCTCTCTCTGTCTGTCTGACTTTCTCTCCCTGTCTGCCTTTCTATCTGTCCTTCCCTGTCTGTCTGTCTGTCTGTCTGTCTGTCTGTCTGTCTGTCTGTCTGTCTGTCTGTCTGTCTGTCTGTCTGTCTGTCTGTCTCTCCGTCTGTCTCTCCGTCTGTCTCTCCCTGTGTGCCTGTCTATCTGTGTCTCTCCCTGTCTGGCTAACTGTCTGTTGATCTGTCTATCGGTTTCTTTATATGTCTTTGTCTGCCTGCCTGTCTGTCCGCCTGTTTGCTGCAAGACATCTTGCATTTAGTTGTCTTTCTTTCTTAAACATA
The DNA here is from genome assembly GCF_026213295.1 of Gadus chalcogrammus. Taxonomy (NCBI): domain Eukaryota; kingdom Metazoa; phylum Chordata; class Actinopteri; order Gadiformes; family Gadidae; genus Gadus; species Gadus chalcogrammus. The sequence goes on along the minus strand of NC_079415.1, from coordinate 17,685,969 downwards.
TGTATCTGTCTGCCTGCCCGATTACCTGTCTGCCCGTCTGTGTGTCTGTCTCGTAAGCAGTACTGCTTCCTCTATTGATATTAGGGATGGCAATATGAAGCAAATAAAGTGTGTGTATTTTTGGGCCTTTGGGAAATGTTGGACTATTGCAGCTGCGCAGTCTAAGGCGATGGAAGCCCAATGTGGCGCATTGTGCTGGATGCAACCGGCCATTTTGTCTGTGCGAACATCCTTTAGTTTAAGTTTGAGGCATACTGGGGCCTTCAGCGTAACACTGAGCAGGAGGCTGAGAGTGACCATGGCGATCTTCCAACAGGTCTTCCTCAGACGCCAGAACGGGAAGCAGGAGTTCTTCAGGAACTGGAGGAACTACACGGCTGGCTTCGGGAACATGGAGGAGGAGTTTTGGCTCGGTAAAGTTTGGTCTATTAATAATATTAGCCTTCCTCTTCCTCACCTCAGTTCAATTAAAATATTTAATATCAAGGAAAAAAACATTAACTTTGCAATTCAACTTGAACAATTAACAGGAAACAACAATTGAAACATTTACAGAATTGTACAACTCTTTTCTTTCTCTCTGTGGCTCTGTCTCTCTTTGTGTCTCTCGGGGTCTGTATCTCTCTCTCTATCTCTGTCTCTTTCTCTCTGGCTGTGTCTCTCTCTGGCTCTGTGTCTCTCTCTCTCTCGCTCTCTCCCAATGACGTCATTCTGATGGTGATATCCCCGCAGGTCTGGCCAATCTTCATAAGATGACCAACTCGGCCAACTACGAGCTACGCGTGGACCTGGGAGATGGCGCGGAGACTGCCTATGCACAGTATGACAAGTTCACCATCGCAGAGCCGCGGACCCGCTACAAGATCTACTTAGGCGCTTATAGCGGAACTGCTGGTGGGTGAATCGTTTAACAAAATAAGAGTCCCCATGGTCATCATCATCATCGTCTTAGTTGACAAGCATATTATAATATATTGTAATATCTATCTATATCTATCTCTTTGTTTTTCCTGTTTATTTTAATAGTTAGGGATCTGCTTTTGGGTTTAGCTCATCATGGGCTCAATCTACAGTACATTTAATAATCCAATGTGTTGCCTTCACCAGGTGATTCCCTTACCTACCACCATGGGCGCCCCTTCTCGACCTTCGACAACGATAACGACGCTGCCGTTACCAACTGTGCGTTGTCCTATAAGGGGGCCTTTTGGTACAAAAACTGTCATCGTGTCAACCTAATGGGGAAGTACGGCGACGAAAGTCATAGTAAGGTATGTATAGAAAATAATTACATACTAGAAATGTCTATCTTTTCCAAGAAAAAGGAAAACAACTTTTGGAGGAGTCTTCTGCCTAGAGGAGATTTTTTTTGAGGTGATTTTATCAACAAAGATTGTTTGTGTCAGCACAAATAAAATGTGTAACATTACAACATGTGTCGGGGGGATGGGGCTCAAAACAATGAGTGTGTCTTTGGATGATGTTATGTTCCACGTTGTTTCAACAGGGTATCAACTGGTTCCATTGGAAAGGACACGAGCACTCCATTCAGTTTGCAGAGATGAAGATGAGACCGGTCAACTTTAGTAATTTTGAAAGCAGACGCAAAAGATCATAGATTTCTGAACCCAAACCCCACCCCAAAACCCCCAAATACCATTGTTAAAGGTAGGGTTGGCAATTTGGGGATACAGGGCAGATTTAAGTCTATTTGTCAAGCATAATAACCCCCCCCCACCCCTAAGGCCTCCCTTCAAAGCCACGTCCCCAAAACATGTGACTAGCTTTAGACCGATTGCTGTCAAGGTGCCAATATAATTTCCAGAAATACGACACAAAATGCTTCTATAATAAATTGCCTAACCTACCTTTAACTGAGGTTGAAGTCAAGTCATTTTTATTTGAATCTCTCGACAAAAAATTACATTAATATAGGTAAATATAAGAGAATCATGTGCTGGATGTGATGCTTAATGGCTGTAGGAACTGTGCTTGACTATTCTATTGGTAAATGAGAACGCCAAGATAACAAATACATTGTGTTGATAATGTGCGATAGATTAGAGAATGTGATTAGACACTGTAATATTGTTCATGACTGTTTTTTATGTTGACAAATTTAATTCCATGAGAAAGATTCCCGCAAACTGCCAAATATTAAAAGACTTATAAACTTTTACCTAAAAATAATATATATTCACACTGTACGAGGAAATATCTGAAAGGGTCAACAGGAAAGGGTTCAGTGAGTATGAACTGTACCACATCACTGTGTTAGCAGAACATGTTAGAAAAAACATTGTAAATGTCATAATACCACTTGGTGGACGCATTTATATAATAATATTGAGTGGAGAAATTCTTAGTATGGGTGGTCCCAGTGGGAATCAAAGCCCTAACCCTGGCTGGGTTCATGCCACGCGCTACCAGACCTTACGCTTCCCATTGAAATGTACATTTTACACATGACTCCGTCTTTAGCAGGCCTACTTGGAATGACTATTTAAACCACAGATAATTAATTAGGATGACTTTGAAGGAAGATGATGAAACAGAAGATGTTGCTTGTTGAATATTTTGACATGTTGTCATACTATGTGTTTAGTGTTGGAACCAGGAGAGCCGTCTCTGGAGATGAAGATTTAGAAAAAGTCCACAAACGACTGGTTTAAATTAAGTTTTGTTTGTTTTAACTTGATGAAAATGTATGTTTCTCTCTGATTAAATAACCTTAAATATATTAAGTATCTTTGTAAATTGTTGCCTGTCATTCTTTTCAGTTAATAAGTGTGTCAATGTGTTTTTTGTCTTGGAACACAACCATACAAATAACAAATGTATTACTTTTGTTTTATTTCTGCTGTCATTACATACCCAAAATATATTCAGAAATACGAAAATATATATAAAAGCAAATTTAGATAGTCAGCATCGAGCATTGTTCCTCCCGTCATTCCTGGACAAAGGCCTAAAGTGCAAAGGAGGACTTGAGGTGCTGCCCTCTTGTGGGCAGTAATTGTATTTGTTTATTATAAATACAGGTAGTTGAACTTATGTCCAAGTGAATCAGTTTGACTACGATTCCACGATGGTGTAATAGTTAGAGAAGAGCTCTTCACCAGGACTGATATCTCTAAGAGATACAAGGACGATGCATCTTATAGGCCTGGAAACACAAAATCACAAAATCGTAACCATTCAGTATGCCATTCTCACATATATTAAACTCCATAAGTATCTAGTCAACAACAGTGTTATTCGATAATTATGTAAAATGACCCCAATTAATTTTTTTGGCTTTTTTGTAAGGTGCAGAGGAGAAAATATCAATAGAATACGAATTTCTTTCAAATAGTTTTTGGATATTGAATTTAAATCTCACCTCTGTGTTTCATGACTGTACTTCACATTTGGAAGATACTGATGAAGTTCAAGAGGAAACACTCTAGGGACATCATACTCCTGGTAGCAGACATTCGCAGGAGAGTCTGCAGTGGTGCAAAGAGAACATTCCATTAATTATATTATCTAAAGAGAAATGTGTGAAGACTTTAGAGTTTTTTTGATAAAATAACCAGCTATATGACTGTGCACACATTATCTTTCTGCCTCTTTGAGATTGTTTCCTTGTGAGACCCAAGATTGTTATCTCATATTGAGACACAAAATACTAACTACGCTTATATCTATCTTGTGTAAACACCAAACATGCGCTTGTGTGTTTGTATTTCTGGGTAGGTGACATGAGTACCTAACCCCAAGTAGAAGTAGCATCATCAAGATTCGTTCCATCCAATTCAGAACAACAGTGTGAACCTCGACGTACCATTGCAATTGTTGACGTATTGGCCAATAGCCAGTGGGTTCTTTGGATTGGTCAGCCAACTGAAATCACTTAACCTGTACGGGCCCAGCATGTCTCTTCTGCTGCATGACCTACAGAACGAACCAAAACAGTATATAAAAAACAGAGACACTACACATCATTCACACAACGATGCAATTCAGTTCAGGGAACATCATATTTTAAGGAAATGAAGTAAACATTGTTGAATCAAGGAATCTTACTTACTTGTACACCAGTTTTGAAATCCCCTTATCGTTACCATCCACCAGAACGCCGTCGATGCATCGAAACACAAAAGGGTTTCTGAGCGACTGGAAGAAAATGGGCTCGTAAGCCTCATAGACCGTGCCTGTTGAGGGAGTGGTCAGAGAAGTCACAGACGGGACAAACTAATGGTGTGAATGTGATCAATGATTTGTTAAGGCCCAATCCCATTAAACCCCTTGGCCCAAGCCCTTACCCTTACCCCTACCCCTCAATGAAACTACTATTGATATAACTACTACTGAATGGGATCAGGCCTAAGTGTAAGGCAATGCCATTCACCTGGATACATGGCCACGACCGTCCCCTTGGGAACCCATCCTTTGGTGATGAAGACCCCGACTCCAGCCAGGGGGACCGAGCTGGGTCTACGGTGGATGCAGAAACCCATGCTTTGAAATATCAAATCATCACTCTCAGCCATCCGCCCTTCTGAACAACACAAATACAAGGAGAGGCGATCACTGTAATGTGCATATTACAAAATGTACAATACAAAGTTGTAAAATCTAAAATATTGTGTGACATTGCTAGAGCCCTGCCGTGAAGGAGTGTAATATATAGTTTAATGTATAGCAATTAATCCATTCTGCAAAGTTAATGAGTTTCATACATTTTAAATGAAGTGCTGTCTCTTTAAGGGGGACCGTGTGGGGTTCCTAAGCTAAGTAAGTAATTGAAGAGCTCCATAGTCGCTGGATCAAAAACAACATCACTGCCTGCTTAACTGCTACATAGAAACATGTGCTTGACACATCCATAGGGGAAGGTACATCCATAGGAGCAGCAGGATACACTCCGAAAAGAAGTAGCAGACGTAACAACCTTACCTTCGTGCATCTCCCTGGCATCATTACTTTTGGTCTGGACTACTTTTGGTCTTAGACGAGTCTCTTTCAGGCTCTGTTTCCCATCTGCTCCGTCTCTTTCCAGCAGCGCCCCAAAGAGTTTCAGCAGAGTCTCAGAGACCACCTCATCGTGGATGGGCTTGTCTTGAATACTTTTTGTGACATGCCGAAGAGACCTAGGAAATGCACCACAACCTGTCACAAAATGCAGGTGGACAATTGCCACACACACACACACACACACACACACACACTCACACTCACACACACAGAAGGTGGTAACCATACGTCGAAAAATACCACTTGTTAGTTAAAGTAGACGTAGAAGGAGAAAAACAAGATGTATCAACATAAATCACTGTCCTGGTACCTATTCGAGACGACAGAGGAAATGTTCAAATAACATTGTAGTTACTTTGGCATGAGAAGATGCCCTGTGTGTTAATACGGAGCGCAGGGCAATATTGGGTCAATTCAAAGCCACCGTATCGGTATTTCTTGACCATGAATATATAAATATCGGCAGTAGTTATGGTTAGTTCTATAAGTGCACTTTGATTTGTAAAGAAGGATTGTGTTGCTATGTTGTGCCTGTAGATCCATCTGGTCGCCAGTAGGGAATGCTGTAGTTCAATTATCTTATATGTCCAGCATCGAGTCGAGTGGATATGTGACCGGTGTCGGGGGAGACTTAAAATAAATCAGGTCTGAATTTCAAGTAATAAGAGTGGATATTAATTGAGCAAACGCCTCATCAAGACAGACGTATAAACCAGGAGGTTCAGAAGACAGGGACCTCCTCGTTTACAGACGAGTCCAAGCGGATCTGAATCACTCACCCCTCGTTTCTGCGGAGATTGAGCGCAATCCAGGGAACAAATCTGTGTCGGTAGTTCCTCCATTTGTTCTGAAATGTTGTCAATGCAGCACGGATCATGACATTCGACTCAATTGGACATAACAGATAGTAACACATTCATGTGGGGCTTTCAGATTGACTTTGCAGACCATTCTTCTTCTCTCTGCATCACTCAGTTCAGTGTGTGGTCGCCCCCTGCTGCTCACCCATGCTCCACCTGGGGAGGGTCACAGTCGAGACCATTTAAAGTAATAAAACAAAACAAGACTATAAACCATTGTATTCTCCGCCTCTAAAGTGTTAAAATCAACAGAATGTATACATTTGAGAATGAAGACAGATGCTGCACACGTACACTTTTTTTCACACCGATGAAAGGCCTGCTACCTTTCTATCGAGCAATTGGGTGAAATGAACAGGTGCTAAGTCATTGAATCATTATGTATTATATTGCACATGTTTATTTTTTTCTGAATGTTCTCTTTCATCACCATAATATGAACATCATGTGATTGGACTGGATTATCATCTCTGGAGACACATTGTGTTGCTAAGAACAGGGACTATTTTGTGGTCCCTTAAATTCATCAACAACATATTGCAACCTGGAGTTAATTAACCACGAACACCAGACAAAGTGCCTTATATTCATGAAATAAATACAAATAAATAAATAATACAAGATAATAAAAACCAAAACAGAAATAACACATCCCCAAAATGCATGGCTAAAATGATATGTTTTCAAATTGCATTTAAAAGAGATTACAGATGGACAAACGTCAGATCCTCTGGCAGGCCGCAGGTTCTGCACTGGTCCGAGGGACTGCTGACAGGCCAGAGGCATCTTCATGGTTTTTCATGGTGAACGTGTCTGCATGGTAATTCCGGTGCTAGGGCCATTTATGACTTAAAAACCAATAAAGGAGTTTTAGACTTTCAAAGTGACAGGTAACCAGTGGAGGGTTGTTTGAGCAGGTGTGATGTGTGCTCCTCTGATATCGGCCAATACCCAAGCTTTTGCATTTTCAATTTTAGTGTGAGACAGGAGAGTGGGACACTAGCCCCACCTGCCCCAAATCATCACATCGTCAACATCCATTTAAATATGGTATTACTTTGTCTTTATTACATAGAAGGCAAAAGGCTGGCTTTGTGATTAAAACCAAGGTCTGAAACTAAAAGGACCCCAAGGTTTTTGGCCTGTGAACGATGGTTTAAACGTTCAGCTTTATCTTAATCTAGTTTCAGAAAGTTTGTGTTAAGTCAGTTAATCAAGGCAGCAAGGCAGGTAGTCAGAGAGGAGTGTTTCTGCCAGTTAACTCCATGTAACACATGTACAAATGTGTTGTAGTAGTCAGGCTGAAACCAACAATCCTTGAAGACGTACCTGTAACCAGGTGTTACTTTATTATAACTATTGACACAATGGCTTTACAGGCAACATGTGGCTTTCTGGTTCTTTCTCACTCGCTGATCAGAATGATTGGAATCATTATCATTTCTAAACCCGAATGTGTAAATGGTTAATTGAAGAGAGATACACTGGCCCCAGCTGGCGGCAGGCCTACAAATCAAGACGGCTCCAGAAATAGAACCATAAGCCGCAGAAGGAGCAGCCCCCCTCCAACTGGAGGGGACAGGGGGGTGCACATGTGTTACACAGGGCTTTACAAAGCTGATGGAGGGGGCTGTCTCCTCTGAGGGACTCTAGTTTAATGACCAGACCCGTTTACGTTGAAAGAAAGAAGCTCTTTAAGCTAATTTGGTTTTGTTTGTCATCTTTTGATTTATTAACAAGAAAGTTTGATATAATTTCAGTACAAAAACCGCTGGTTTTGTGCACATTCTTCCCATTAATCCACAGAAGACAATAGGAGGAGACCAGTCTCTCGCCACATCACAGCACTAATGAGTTACATTTCCACGTGTCTGCTCCACTGGTTATACTGGACTTATGTTATCATATACTCCTGAAAAAGGCAGGAAAGAGCACCAGGGAACCTAACAAATCAAAGTTACTGGTAAGAGGGAATATTATAATGGTAGTTTATGAACACTTTTAGATTTCATATTTAGGTAACTACAAGACCACAATTATGTCATAAGTTAGCCAAACTCACCTTCTCATCATCATAAGTTAGCATATTAGTAGGCCTATATAATTAAACAAAATTATGCAATGTATGGAAAGAAAATAATTACAAATAGACATTGTTTGTTTTCTTTTTTCTTGATAACCGTATAGACCAGAAATGACAGATTTACAGAAACACTTACCAGTGGTGCAAGACATTTCCCTATAGCATGCGTTAAGCTGCATCGATACAATGTGCACATGGACACATGTTGGTGTTTATACAGTATATCTTCTATTCTACATTACCAGCTCTTGGCATGCAACTTTTTAAAACTTTTCCTTGGATATAATTCAAAATATTGAAACTTCTTAAAACATTACAAGCCAAATATGAATACAGTACAGTAGCATACATTGAAAAAAAAAAAAAAATGTTATACCTATTAATGAAATACAAAAACGTTTACATTTTTTTGACTGTCCTGGAAAAAAAAGTCTACATTATGATTGTTCATACGTTTTTTTCAGTCTCAGTTTTTATGAACAGCTTTTAACATTTTAAAACAAATAATAACATTAATATTTAACGGAAATTAAGGTTTGTTTATGTTACACATAGCAAGCCCAACTCCAACACCACTATTTATTGTCCAATACCACTATTGAATAGTAACATTTATATAAATCTGATAAAGTGCATACTATTTCCTTGAACTATTCCATATTGTAAGAGTATTTATCAGTTATTCATTCTCTTCATCTTAATTGTAGTATATATGTTAAGCAAAGATTTGATCTATATCTTTTTTTTGTTTAATGCTTTGGATATTGTATGATTTATAATTAGGCATTTATTACATTTGCAATGTACCTAGCTTCTTTATTGGTTGATTGGTGTCTTAAGGAGAAACTGTGATGCATGCACTAACAATTACTTTAATGGACAACCCTAATCCAATCCAAAGGTGTTAAGGCTTCAGGTTTGAAACTTCAGGTCTGTTTGTTAATAAATCTCAAGTTTTTCATTGTAGCACATTGTTTATGAATGTATTGACCATTATAGCCCTCATAATGGCATTCCTGCAACCGTACTTAAATAACAAGATGAATTTGATAATGTTAGGTATGGTACACCAAACTATGCTAAATCTTCATTGAATACATATATGAAAGTAGGGAGGGATTTTTGGATAAGCTTTAAGTTGTGATGAATATAGTATAATTTGAATCCATAATCAAAATGCTATCTTTTCCAGGGTTACCCAATAGGTGTTTTTAGTCATTATCCCGTCTATCTTTAATTTCTTTGGCTTTTTAATTTTGGCTTTATTTGGATCAAATTTTGAAATATATGTTATTATTGAAAATTGATAGGAGATATTGCTTCTTTGAATCGATGTGTTCCTTTGTTACATGATGTCCTCATGGCTGATTCTGATGCAGGTATCAAATTAGCTCTTTTAACATTGCATGGAAGCCTGCCCTGCTGACGTCTGGCTAAAGGCGTCAGTACACAGGAAAGCTGTTGAAGAATGCTAGAAGGAGCCATTGAGAAACCTCTAAATCCTTATCGAAAAACAATACTTTTCAATTAGTAGGTTAATCGGGCTATAAATCAGACTTCAAGATCAGGGGAGTTTTGGAGCTCATTGTACCATAAGAGCTATTGGTACAAATCAACAAACGACCCTACAAAGACCCTATAGATCAAACATCACTGTCTGATATGTACATCAGTTATATATTGCGCGTTCAGAGGGCAGGGGAGATTAGGGAATCAGGGAATAGATACATGGTGGCATTTTGCATAATTTATCAAAGTCAGGGCAAACATAGTAAATATTATGTACTATTGATGGGGGTAAGGTTTAAAAATCAAGTTTACTTCTGAGGGACAAAAGAGAAAACACTATGATTGTCCATCTTCAGCAAACTATCAATCAGTTAAGAAAAGCTGAAAATATTTATTTTCGCAATAAGGAAACAAAAAAGGTTATTTTTGTTAGCTAAATTTATCCTTCTCTTAAAATGTGTTACTGTGAATCTTAAGATTTGTATAGTTACTGCTTATTTACTGTACCCTACATGTATGGCATGATCCATTTCTAAAATTATTAGAAAATGCATGAATTGTGCCTTTAATTATCGTAATGCCTTTTAGTTTTCATATAGATCTGTAATAATATTGGAGACAGATAATGTATTCACAGGAAAAATAATGTTAACACATTGCAAATAGCAAATATAGACAAAGCACAATACACAACTTTTTGGCAAAGAAAGATCACCTCATGGTTACAAGAAAATAAAAAATAGCCTACCACTGAAAGAGGAATCGCAAAAATACAATCCACTTTCATAGTACAACTTCATAGCATTCTTGTTTATAATACATGGAATACACAAAATTGGAAAATCTGCACATATGCAGATTTGATAGCACAGTGGTATTAAAGACAAAATAAAATCCAGTTAAAGAAAGATTTTAAGCCCTTTCTATATTAACATGTTTGCCTATCTTTCTTTTTACCCTATTTGGCAATTCATGAGGAAGCCTAATCACTGTTAATTTAAGCTATGTATTAACTCTCTGTTCCAGCACCATCAAAACCGGGAAACATATTGGACTAAATGTAATGCATTGTCTGCCAACTTGAAGATATTAAAAGGAAGTGGAACCTTTTAATATTTTGTCCTGATATTAAAAGGTTTTCAAATGGCCTTTGTCTTAGAATGTTTGGAGCTAGGTCAGAGTCTCACACTATATTAACTCTATACTATGGCATACACACACACACACACACACACACACACACACACACACACACACACACACACACACACACACACACACACACACACACACCAATAACTTCATTAAACAAACACATTTCATTGCACTCTAAAACAGATGAATGTGGTTTAGTTTTTTTTAAGGTGAAGGGGATTTGGCCCAAATGTTAATTGAACAGCCGTGTTTACCATATTGTTGGAATACTTAATTTTTTCAATGAATTGATATTTTTAAAAGATGTCTGTCCCTGAATGTGCCTGTACATTAGGGAGGTTTATCTAAGTGTGGATGGGTCACGCCTCACCGTGAGCAACACACTGCTGTACACATCAGACAGAGGTGCTAACTTCAGCATTAGTCAGGCCTCAAAACGCTGATGATGGTTTGTGGGAAATATAGTAACATACTGACTCGGAGAGATGCGTGATAATAACCTCAATATGAATTGTACATGTGGATGTATAATACTGTCATTGGCTTCCCATTGCTCAAGGCTAATATCTGCCTTAATCAAAGATAAACATCTAAAACAAGATTATTAACAATTCGGGAAAACACCAAAACCATGCCACTAATAAGCCTTTATTGTCGACACTGAGCAGAAAACTAAAATCAGATCTGCATGTGGACCCAAAATTCAAAGTAGCCTAACTTTGACCATCTGTAACCACATGTATTAAACATAGAGAACCAAACAACAAAATTGATGATCCAACAAAATGTTGGATCATCAACCCCTAATCCCTTCGTTTGGTTCTCACATTGAACGTTGAACTGTTGACATTGTCAAATACAAACTAGTGGTTCTTATCCAGGCAGCCATAGTGAGATTAATCTCATGGACCAGCATCATTGTAGGCCTATGCTTTGTTAAACTGTAGGCATACATAGGAGAACAAGATGAAAGGTTTGTCAAGAAATTGAAGCTAGACGCTCTTTCAAACATTGGAGAATGCAAGGTCTGGATTTATATGGTTATTAGTTTCATTTGTGCTCAAATAATTTGGTATGTGATCGAACATTAACAAGTTAGGAACTTTACCTTTTTTTCTGACTCGATTCCTAATTACAAAGATGCGTTCTTATAAGAAACATAATTATATCTATGTATAAAATATGAATCTCGAGGCCTTTGTTTCAAGTATCCACAAGGTTTTTAAAGGCATAATAATTTCGGGATTGAGGTGTCTCTAGATAATAAGGCAATACAAAATAGATATATTGTGCAAGGCAGAGCAAATCTACTTTCATTAATTGGTTTAATTGATTAAATTGGGGTGCAAGCCTTTCTCATTAAAGTGACAGTAAAGGGCCTTTTATTATTTTTGATATCCAATGTCGAAGTCTAAAAAGGGTAGGCCTAATAGGTAGCCTAAACGTGATATTGATCCTTTACCAATCAAATGGATCCTTAAGAAATCGAACAGACCATAGTTACCCAGTCCATGAGGATGGAGGTGTGATTAATGGATGAAAAGCTATCAGTTGCCATCTCTCCTCAGCCAAGGGCCTCCTCACACTAAAGCACCATATGCACCCCAACGTTACGTGTGCAGTATCAGCGTCTTCACGCCCTCATGCATCCTTTATCGGGCTTAGGACCTCATCTTTTTCAAACGTGAATGGATGTTAAAACACGAGGTCGGTGTTCATCTGACCAATTGAAACCGGTGTCAGTGGACACATCAACAGCATAAGAGAAAAGTTGTAGTCGGCAATAGTTACAGTAGCCTACATCAGTGCATACAGTACAGCATTGCATTACATGATCCTTCATCATGACCTTGATTTGCTACGATGTCTAGGTTCTTATCACTCTGTCTCTTCTGCTCCACCGTTCAACTCACTGCTGGACCGCTGGCCGCCCGCTAGTCCGCCGGCTCCTCGGCGTCCTCCCCCGGCTCCGCGCCCGTCCTCTTCTCGGTCTGACACGAGATGATCCGCCTCATCTCGTCCTCGTAGCGGATGAAGTTCTCCCCGAACCGGGCCCATGCTTTGAGCGGCACCGTGATGGTGTTCCTGTACGGCTGCCTGACCTCGCTGATCTTCAGGAAGACGCCGTATCGGTTGGACCCTACGTCGAAGTAGAACCGTTTGTTGTCCACGCGGAAGGACGCCGCCTCCGGCAGGTCCGGACTCTCCTCGCCGCCGCAGTTCTTGGAGCCCTTGCCGCGGTCGTCGGTGTCCTCGTCCCCGTAGTCCTCGATCAGCTGTGACAGCGCGTCCCTGAACTCGATGAGCCCTTGGGCCGGGAGCACGATGGTCTGCTCTATGCCCTGGCCGTAGTAGCCCATGGTGCCGTGGCCCTTGATCACGGTCTGCCTGATGCGGAGGAACCGGCCCCGCTGGTTTTCCTTCAGGTCCAGATAGTACTTCCTATTGTCCCGCTCGATGAACTCGCTCTTCAGGACGCGGTGGGCGTTCTCATCGGATGCGGCAGAGCCGGCCGGGGACACCGGCGATGCTCGGTGCTCCGGCCGCCTCCTGTGGGCGTCAGGTTGGCGGCCCTGGCCGTTGTTCTGCTCCTCGATCCGCAGTGGCGCCAGCGCGCCTCTCAGCCCAATGCGAGCGTAGTACTCAATGAAATCTCCCAGGCAGTACCGGAGATCGGGAGCCATGGACATGGAGAGGGTTAGTTTGCTCTTCCTGATGTTATCATGCCGTCCGCGTCCGATCCAGACCTCGGCGATCTTCAGAAAGCGTCCCCGTGTGCTCTGCTTCACATCCAGGTAGAACCTCTTCTTCTGGATGTCCACCCGTTTGGAGGCGAGCTCCTCGATGTCTACCCCTGGCTGCTGGGTGCCAGTCTGCTGCACATAGTGCTGGGGGTATCCAGGTCGCGGCATAGCGTCAGACGGAACCCGTCCTCTGCCTCGCTCCATCGCTCTACAGCACATATCAGCCATCGTGTGTAGAACCTGTACCACCGTGCACGGAGAGCAATTATCCCATTCCTTGTGTCAAAGATGGTGTGTAAAAAGTCAACTTGTTGTAGCTTATGGGTAGCCTGGTGATGAGTTGGAAAGATATCCTACCTTAAATGACCTGCAAATGGTCGCTACTGTAACCACCATCCATTTGGATTCCGTTTAAAAGTCAACCGCAGGGTATTCCAGCTCAGTTCATCTAAGACTTTTTTGCTGCATGACCTCAAACAGTCTTCAGCTCCGTTTGACATGTGTTTTGGCTCTTTTTAGTGCTGTCAGAATTGCAAGTCTGTCAAATAGTGAAGGTGTTTAGAGGCTCTGCTTCAGACAGCCACATGAACTCGATGAACCTCCCCTCTCCTCGCCTCGCCCCCCCCTCCTCCCAAGCAGCTAAATCTAGCCGTTAAAGAGACATGCTTTAAACACGGGGGTTTGTTCCTATTGTGTTACTTGTTGACGATTCTGCATGTGTAGCAAATGTACGCCTACACGTGTGCATGTGGTAAACACGTCATATGTAGCACATGTATGCGCACACGCATGCATTTGGTTCACATGTAGAATTGCACATCAAATCTTTTCTTGTGGCAGGTTAGCATAGGCAACCCCCTGACATAGATACAGGCTATACAATCTTTAAATACAAATATAGGATTATACATAATAATAGTAACAATAGTAATATGTTTATTGCCCTCGTCATCTATTAGGGTTTCACCCCATGATCGTGAAGGAAAATCATTCACATGCACACATAAATGATGAAGTGATGAAAGTCTGACTCCAGCCAGGGCCTGATAGGGTTGCATCCAGTCCCAGTCCATGATAATGCAGAGGAACCGTGCACTATTGTGGGGATGTGGAGGGAGTCTGGGTCCAGTACATAGCCTACAACCCACAACCCACAACCCACCCTCCAGGGGACCCAGGGTCTTGTGGGGTGTGTGTGTGTGTGTGTGTGTGTGTGTGTGTGTGTGTGTGTGTGTGTGTGTGTGTGTGTGTGTGTGTGTGTGTGTGTGTGTGTGTGTGTGTGGGGGAGGGGGGGGGGGGGGGGGGTTCTGTTGGATCACCTCCTCCTGGCTCCTCTAGAATAGCCGCACCCTGTAGACCACATTCAGGCTGTTCCACTACGATTCACGGCGGTCCAGCCCTACCGGTGGGTTAGATAGTGGGGGAGAGACTCTCCTTTCAGGAGGCCCATACCTGGGCACCCGGAGCAGAGTCCAGCCCCTGGCAGTGAGGGTCATAGACCCGCTTCTGTCGGGACCCCAGCATAAGTCATGCACCTCCTGCGGCCTTCCTCAGAGGGTGCCTTCCGGGGCCGTTTGCCCTCCACCTATAGGGGTCCCGAGGACCGAGATCGAGTGGCCCAGGGCAGGGTTTGGCAGAACCGCCAGATCGCTACCACCAGGGGGACCCCCACCCTGTCCTCAACACGCTACCACCAGGGGGACCCCCACCTGGTCCTCAATGAGATACCACCAGGGAGACCCCCACCTGGTCCTCAATGAGCTACCACCAGGGGGACCCCCACCCTGTCCTCAACACGCTACCACCAGGGGGACCCCACCCTGTCCTCAACACGCTACCACCAGGGGGACCCCACCTGGTCCTCAATAGGCTACCACCAGGGGAACCCCACCCTGTCCTCAATAGGCTACCACAAGGGGGACCCCCACCTGGTCCTCAACGCGCTAGCAGAACCGCCACCACCAGGGGGACCCCCATGAAGGGGGACCACCACCTGGTCCTCAATGTGCTACCACCAGGGGGACCCCCATCTGGTCCTCAACCTGCTAGCAGAACCGCCACCACCAGGGGGACCCCCACCTGGTCCTCAATGTGCTACCACCAGGGGGACCGCCAACTGGTCCTCAGCGGGCCGGCAGACCCCTCCACAGTGGACCAGCTGAACCCTGGCTCTTCAGTTCAGCGGCAGTACTTCTCTTAAACACCAGGTTCTGTTTGCTAGGGTTGGCGGCGGGCACAGGCTTACATTGTTGAATGAAAATTGAAATGCAGAAGCTTCATTTGTGTTTACAAGATGTATTAAAGTTATGATAGCTATGATGTCATGGCTGTCATAGCTATTGTTTAAAGTAGACTTGATGTGTAGGTGGCTCATTGATAATTCTGAGCTGAGAAACATCAAGTGTAGGCCTCATTAACCCCCGCTCCTGCAAGATGTTGGCGGTAACTAGTGAGTGGTATCAACATATCTGTACCTCGGCCACCGGGGGGATTTATCTTGACGAGTTCGACCTCGACCCGTCTGGAAAGAACAACGTCGCCCTCTAGTGGATATTCTCCTGAAGTGAGGACTATTTGAACCACATAATTCATAGTATTATTGTATTTAAGTTGTATTCTTGATATTGTAGGCCTACACGACAGGTCCTTACGTTGCTGCTCCCACTGTGTAAAGTATGTTGAGGGATTTATTAGTTTCCTAGAAAGTAATAACTAATCTAAAAAAACCAAGAAATCAAAGAAACTCCTGTTTTTCCATTACATTTTGGCCACAGAATTCTAATATTTTGAACACAAGTCACCAACACGCAGTGATTCTGAATTTTCAACGTAGGGTAAGGCTACAAAAGCCAGTCTGGCACACATTCTTGGGCTTTAGGTTGGCACTAACAAATGTGTAATTTAAATGGCATTATGAACTCAATATTTGGTAAACCCTAACCCTTAAGCTGAACAATAGTTTATTATCCCGCTGCCCACTGAAGCAAATAACCCTTCAATGTATAGTTGGGCCTACACGTACATAGAATAGGCTGAATGATTGTCCAATTTATTCTGTTAATTTGTGATAGCTCTTCTTTTATGGGTATGCCCACATTTCCATTGGCTTTCTTTGTTCATTTACATCGAGTGTGGTTCATTCTCAGTCAGCCTGTTGCTTTTATTATTAACAGGATGTAGATAATAACAAAAAAAGGAAGTATTTGGGGAAACAGGAAATAAATTCTAACATTCCCTCGTGGCTGAGAAATGTTTGCTCTGAGATAAAGATACAACACGCATGTGTAAGACATGTTCAATGAGATTAAGATCACTGGTCTCTGAACGTCTTAAATGGCTAGAGAGCCTGATCCTAGATATTTTCAAAGGGAGGTGGAAGTTCAAAAGGAGAGGGCAAGACTGGACTTGGGACAAAGCAACGTTAGAGGATATTTAGACGCTCCAAATAAAGCAGCTTAGAGACTATGAGGCCGCAGCAGGAATAACATGTTGCCTTTTGTTTTTTTTCACCATTAAATTATTCATCAGAAATGCCTGGAAAAGATGCGTTATATCAAAGGAGCAAGTTGGTCGCTTGCTGTGTTAGAATAGTTTGTCAAATGAGGAAGAGACTCAGAAAATGTCCAGTGTTCAGTTGTTTTTTCTTTAGGTCCAACATTAGGAAATAAGAAGCAAACTGTTCAAATAAAAGCAACACAACGTTGAGCAATAAGATTATGTAACAGTCCAACCCAAGAACCAGCTAAAGAGAACTACAGTGTAACACACCCAATGGAGGGCTGAGAGGAGTGCTACCCCTGGCCTAACCAGGCGGTGGACTGGGACTTCCTTGGGTAGTCCCGCCCTTGGTGAGCGTGCTAACCATTAGGTGTACATGCAAGTATGTTGACATCTATGTGCATGTCTGTGCACGTCGTTCACAGGTCCTCACACTCACTGAAGCACAAGCATGTTTCAGCCTCTGCAAGATTCTTTGGTGTTTTTCAGGATTTTAAGTTGAAGTTTACTTTAACACTTCTTAAGAAGACATGTGACCTTTATTTGGTTTCAAGTGGAAAACAATGGCAATTTGTTATACATTACTTTTTGTTATATTATAAAAAAATAAACATTTTATTACACAGCCATTGTATGCCAAAGGTTTGTCATAATCCCTAGGCCTACTTGTAATCAGCAAAACATCATTCAGCCTACTCTACAGTGTAATATGTGCAGGTAGGTAGCATAGAGTAGTACAATAGCAAACCAACGTGTCCATGTGACCCAAAGACACGGGCCATGTGACCCAAAGACATTGACCTAGTAACATTGGGACATTGCTGGTATATAAATGTGACATTACTGGTAACTCCGAGACATGGCTGATAACGGTGATGTCAAGTCACTGTGATGCCAGCAATATCAGGTTTACCACTGTATAATGGTCCAGCAGCAGCATCGCTTCCAATATGTCACATAGGTAGGTAGTATAGATAGTAGTACAATAGCAAACTAAGGCGTGGCCCTGTGGCCCTAAAAGACGTTGACCCAGTAATACAGTGACATTGCTGTTATAACTGTGTCAACGTTGCTGCTGGACGAAGTTACCATATAGGAAGCAGTGGAGTCACCGCCCTATCATGCAGTCTGCTGTCCGCTGCTGAGCAGCTGCAGGGTGGAGTTTAACGCTGTCTCCAAGAGCGGATGTAGACGGAACCGAGGGAAATAGTTACTCTTCTTGGGCTCCTGTAAAACATTTTTCCGCTAGAAAAGGCGAATACCGTCCATATTTCGTGTTACTAGTTCATCGGGTACACGCCGATCACAAGTCCTCTGACACAGGTAGGTCTTTCTTAAGTGTTTCTTTCTCCTGTTCGGTAGGAGTTTGGTTCTTGCGGGGCACGTAAAAGTTTCCACTCTGCGGAACTTCACGTCATTTGTCTACCGTGTTTTCTTGTGGAGGTCGACGATGTGGATCACTCATTTCTGGAGAGGACACAAAACGCTAAAGCCGTCGCTTTATTGTTGGAAGTTCAATTTTGCAAACACATTGTTGTGGCCCGCTATATCTCACGGGACGTGTTGGCCTCGTTTGTAGAGTGCAATAACTCATCTTTTTACGAGAATATGTGTATAATTGGGCACATTGTGGCAACATGAAATATCGGATTGGTAAATGTTTGTCAGTATAGGCCTACTGTTTACGTTGTAATCTGTGCGCTTGTACAGTTTGAGGTTTTCCCCCATTTTGACTGTAAAGAACTTGAACACAATCCAACTCCACGCATTCCCCAAATGGGCTGACAAGTCTGTTTTTGTTTCTACTGGGCTGTTTTTTCACTATAATTTATGCCCTCCGTGTGCCTGCTTCAGGGATAACCGTAGCCCGGGGCTATGCGTTCACGAAGCAGGAATGTGTTCACATGGCATGCCTGTCTTCCAGTAAACACACCTAGAGTCACTAAAGGCGATTGTTTTACTGATGGCTGGAGGCAGCAGCGTGATTTTTTTAACTTCACTTCCAAGCCAGTACTTTTAGCCCCGCCCCCACGGCGCTGCTGCGTTCAGAGCTCTTCGCTGATTGGACACTGAGCGTTTGGCCGCCCAGACCCTGACGTGTGCATATTCGCATCCGGTTGTCAGCAGCGAATCGACTTCTACTTCAGCCATGCAGTGTTCAACCACTGCATGCAGTGTTCACCCACTGCTACAACAGGCCTCTGTACTGCACAGGGAGTGAGTCAATGCAGTATTCAACCCCTGCATTGACTCCCTTCCTGTGCAGTTCAGAAGTATGTTGTAGTCTCATGGTAAAGCCAACATTGTGATAGTTGAAGACATTTATGTTTCTGTATATCAGTATTGTGTTTCATATAGGCCTACTTTACTGAGCAAAGCAGTCAAATTAATAAGATGTCTTTATTTATCCGTTACACACAAATCAACTATGAGTGTGGTCTTTTCTGTCTATTGAATCTGAACAGATTCTGATGGAATGTGTTGCAGTAGTTTATGTTTATGATGAGAAGTCTTGTACACATTTGTGTCCACTGTTCTCTCGTACTCACAATTCTCAACTGACATGCTTGCTTTTAAAACAATTTGACTTGTTTCAACGGGAGGAATATTGCCCTATTGGCGGTGTTTCTCAACCTTTGACCAGGGCCGCACTTGGGTTTCCCTGATAAGGATATGGCCCGCAACAAGATATCTGACCTAATACGCTATCAACATTTCATGATACAAAAAACGATAAGTTGGAAAGATGGAAAAAGGGCCAGTATTAATTTCCTAATGAGTCGTACCCATACCCAGGAGTTCACTACATCTAATCAACTAGTGTGGCACAGTGCACTGTACATACATTAATCTGGGCTTTCCTGGCTCCAAATCAGGCAGTGGGAGAACCTCAACCGTGGGGTTCCTGTCATGAAGTCAAAGGGGAGTTTCTCTACAGCCTGGTGGATGTAGGAGTGGTCTGTGAAGAGTTACCTGTTCAGCGAACATACCTTGGGGCTTTGAAGGTGGCTTCTGGGTTTTTTGTTGCCCACTGATTATATTCTGCTTATTATACACTTCAGTATGTTAAAATGATTAACAGTAGCACAAGCCTATATTTCCTCCTGAACAGATTTTGTTTTAATTCGCCCAACAGATAATTTATTAAAGTTGTGACCTGCATTTTAATGATTGCTGTATTCAAACTGTCCGAGAAGCCCTCCGACGCACCACCTAAAGCGCTGTTTAATAGTCCATCCACACTTCCACACACTGGGGCTTTAGAACAGTGTATCCGAGAATCCTAAATCTCCCCTGGGTACAGCCAGCAACATTAACCGCTGTCAGGGCGGAGCTCCAGGCGTCCACGCGGCCGTGGCGCTAGCACGTGTTATTTTTGTGATGCACAAAAACAACGGGACCAGAGTTCGGAGTAGAGTAGAATGTTTCCCAAACTGGTTAGACGATGTATTTTAAACCAGTTTGTTTTGACATGACAATATTCGTTTAGTAACTGGGACAAAATGGCATGGATTACTTTTTTTTGTTGACTATACAAAACTTACTAAGAAGTTTCTAAAACCAAAATGAAAATTTGCGTATAATCTTAACCGCAAAAAAGGACAGTTAAAACCCTTCTTCATAGGTTTTATTTTAAGAACGTTATGGCTGCCCCTTAACTTACTAATTTAAATTGATCCAAGCCAAATTTATATTAGACTTCCTCTTCCTATTTCGTTCAACAACTTTTTTCTGAACCAGACAATTTATTTTAATCTGTCAATTTTTTCTGCTCACTATTGAATCGGTACACATTTCCCCATGCAAATCTTCTCATTGCGAAGTTGGAAATAAGAGGGAGCCAGCACTGTGTCCGTCTAACCCAATGTCTTCTGAATTGCATCAGATGATGGCTTGTACAGCACATCATATTATGAGGGCTAGAAGGTTCCATTGTTATGTCTGCAGGTTTAATTGCGTTTTTTGTTTTTAGTTTATTAAGTAATATAATTTGGGAGTTCTGTTTCAGGCTGAAATAATTTGGTTGATGGAATGAAAGACATTAAATGAGATAACATCATAGTTGCTGAGATCGCTTGCTGATGTTTGAAATACTTGCAATGATGTCAGCATGCGTCATTCCAATTCTATCTAAATTCATGTCTTTCAAGAGCTCCCGATAAAACGCGGGGTTGTTGGTGTTTAATCTATTTCAGGACTCAGGAGGTATGTGGCGTGGTTCCCTCTGAAGGGATCTGCACTGTGTGATTTTGAATGTCCTCTGAGGGCCTGATCTGCATCACGTTCCTCAACAGGCCTTATTTGGTCAGGCCAGGGTGTGCTGCTGTTGCCTCACTGAAACAAAACATTTGTTATAAATTCCTTAGGATTTCCAAGACTTGCTCTAGAATTGTTTTATTAGTGAACTTTTTTATGCCTACATTCTGGGGAAAAATAACACCATAGGGAATATTTATTTTTATTTTTATTTTACAATACGTTAATCAAAAATCATAAGTCTGTTCAGATTCAAGGCTGTTACATTGGTACTTTAGTACTTTGGTAACGTTTTGTCTCAGTTGCTCTGGAATTGGTCTTTTATATTGGGATGCAATGCCTTGTATATCTTGCTCACCCCTTTTTGGATGTTTATCATTCCTTCTTCATGTTATGCAATGTAGTTGTTGAACCAAGTTCTCCTTTCTTTGTAGTTCATAAAGATTTAACAATGTGAAACATTTCAGAATGCTAGTTCACTTAGTTTATAACAAATTCTGATACAAATAACTCTAAATGTCCACATGCACCATTTTCAAGCAGTGTATCTAGAACCAAGCAACCACTTTTAAAAGACCAATAGCTTATATTACTAAACCAAAAATAGCTACTTTCCAAGCGTATATGTGAAGTGGAAAGATTGCTCTCCAATATGACCTTTTAATCTCATTTTATCAGTCAATCCTATACATGCACCCAGCACTTTCGTAGCATGAATACAGGAACTTGCAATCAACACTTGCTCAAAGCAGCATTAACTAACCATAGATTTCATCATGTGTGACCTGTTCCTGGCCTCATAGGGTCATTTCTTTGTCAGCTGGAGTAGTGAGATGAAGGTTTCTCTGGTTGTTGGGGGTGTTGGTCATGTGGACTGTTTGCCTTTTCTGTTACAAACATAGCCAAAGACAACTCCTACTTCCTCACTGGGATGCTGTTGTTCAGAGTATTTCTAAATGGAGTCCTTAATGGTATGGTTGTGCTTGAACAAAAAAACCTATTCGCTACATAACATCAATAGTGTGTAAAAGTGCCCGGAAATATGCAACATGATCAATGTGCCGTCCTTCAGTCCCAAACATCATGGCATGGCGAGCCGCCGTCAGATGGAACGTGTAAAGAAGGCGGTCTTTTCTTAAATCAACAGAAGACCCTTATTTTGGACTACTTCATGTAGTACCTTCGCCGAAGACCCCTCAGCATGGTCCTTTCCGTCTGCTACTCGCTAGGAGCCATCCCCATATTTACATTTGGTTATCCCCAGTTTACGGCGGCTGGGGGTTGAAGGAAGTAGGTGTCATTTGAACATTGGGAGGGACACACATTGAGCTGGGAGTTAGGGGAACCTTCCCCAAAGGACGTGTCACTGTCAAACACAGCAATGTTCCAGGTGACCATTGAATATAACAGAATAAAATGTCCTTAGGCTCTTAGACATTCTTTATTGACTTCACATATTTATTCTCCCGTTGTTCAACTTTTCTGATTTATTATAAACCCTTGCTGAGTGAACACGCACACAAAGGATTTACTTTCCTGTACTCTTTGTGTGTTGAGTTTTAGGAATTGTTTTTTTTATATATAAAAAAAAGATCCAATGCTGAAGCAAAATAACCACCCTTTTTGAAGGCATTGTTCTGTCTATCAGGAAAATTTTAGGAGGTTTTCAAAATAAAAGTAATCTGCTTATTCATGTTTTTATTGGGGGGGAGACCAATGCCCGTGTCCTAAATATTGAACCCATACACCAAATGTTCGCCTGCTTTCTCTTTCATTATTTATTTCTTCTTTCTCTTTATCCTACTAAACTTGTCGATTGACAAAGACATTGTGATGTTTAGATTCTCAAACTATATCCTATGCATCTCCTAGCACTATAACAGGACAAGGAAGACTTTAATCCAAGCCAATGATTTCAAATGGGGGCAGTTTTCTGTGGCTCAAAAAGCAAAGTAAATATGGCTGATATATTGTATGTTATGGATGTGTAGTGATACCATAGTAGTCCCCTACATAGGCATCATCACCTAGACCACATACAGAATAAAGGAAACCTAACTGGATGTGAGGTAGTTACCCGGACATTGTTTAGGGTTTATTCATGAATATGCTTTATTAACTGTAGAGCGCTGTGCTTTTATTTAGCCTCCCAGTTAAAATTGCATTGCAATTGTGATGTGGATGATCTTAAAATTGTTCAGCCAAATCATAGAATCACAGAATATATGTAGACAACAGTCCTACATAGGGATGCAAATTATCGAGTAATTCATTAATCGATAGTTGTTTCATCTTATCGATCGATGATCGATTAATTGATAAGCGGCAATTCTTCTGAGAAGCTGAATTTCCTTCTGAATGTGACACATTTAGGTGGTAATTCAACGAAGTCGTTTAGTTGTTGTACTTTAAAATACTTCCACATATTGTGCATTTGGCGTCTTTGTCGTCATTAACCAACTTAAAGTGTCTCCATACTGCACTCCGTTTTGCCCTCTTCATCGTTTGTCTTGTCCTGCCGTGTTCCAATACCCATACTGTCCGTACTTACTAGCCAAAATTTGAGTACGCAGTACTCCAATTCAGATCCGGCGAAAAGAAGTATACTTCAAGGACCCGGATGCCGTACTCAAAACGGGCTAATCGTGAAGTGTGGATCGAAGGACACTCCCCGTACTCAACGGCAGCCTTCTTAGCTACGTAGCAGAAGAGGCGGAGCCAGGCTGAGCCAAAGTCGGCGCATTTTCCACATAGCCTGCATTAATAGTCATTTTGTAGTTTTTATAGTTTTTATAGCTTTTTATAGCTGCTAGGCGTAAAGAGTTCACCGTTCAAAGCGGGATGTTTATTGCGGGGGAGGAGCCACGGCGGCAGTCGTGATCGTAATTTCCGGTTAGTGCACCACGGAGTACTCGATTTGGAACAGCACTCACATCTGAAAAATTAACGTAGTAGCCAGTGCGGATAGTATACTTCCTTTAAGTATACTCATGGAAGTACGGGTATTGGAACACGGCCCTGCTTTGCTTGTGTTCCCGCTTGTGTTCCCGCGTGTGCGTCAAGTACGTCTGGCGTCAAGTGCGCCCTCACGTGGACGGTTGCGGAATTACGGGTTAAAATGCGATTAATTGCAAGTAATTTATTTTAATCGAGTAATCTCTTATCGACAATTAATCGATAATCGATTAATTGTTTGCATCCCTAGTCCTACAGTATTAATGGAAATCTATACAGACATGTACAGTATGTACAATGCAGACTAGAGCACATTGTATTTGATATGGTAGTATTCCATTTCCCTGAACACAGCAGATGTCTCACTGGCAGGAAAAGATAAGTCATTGTTGTTGTGTATCGGTTAACTAGCATCACTCACGTACTCAGAAACATTAGATGAAGGGATCACTGGTCATGCACGGATGTGGCGGACTTCAAGATAGCTTCAAATGTCAAAATGGTTGGACACGTGATACAAATGTTGTCAAACTGAAGGCCCCTAATATGGTTGAAAACTACATAAGTCATTTGGCATTATTGTCCAATTTGCAACACAATTAGAGCTGCCAATATTGCCCACATCTTGTTACTTGGAATCAATAAAGTTTGACTTGGTATGAACATTACGCCGCAACTCACTATGACGTACCAATATGTAGTCACACATTATGGATCAGTGTGGTGACTTGTTACATTGTAACAAGGACACTGTAGTGAAAGGTTCTACTGCCTCAGCTGCAATGGTGCAAGGCAGACTGGACCAAGTCACTGGATTGAGAGATTTTTTAGCTGCCAGTCCCCTTTCTGGTATGATTGGAAGAACATATTCATAATTTATGTTATCCAAACTACCTTCGTCCCTGGCTAATGTTGAAGGCACACATGGCTGGTATGACGTGAACCTCCCAGGAGCCTGTGGCAACCTGTGTCCCCACCGGCAGCGTGGTCTCACCCCATAAGCCCTCGATATTGAGCCCATGGGCGGGTGCCGCGTTGCAGCCAATAGGCAGTGTTGTTGATTCCTCGGTATTACGCAGTGGTATCAAGAACTACATCATGAAATCAGATTCACAACTGGGAAGGGTTGTTTCCCCATAAAGGCCAAACAATTTACTTTCCGATCTGAAAGCATTTGCAACATTGGCGCATGTCATTGGCACAACAAACCTTGGTTGAAGGTTGAGAGAAACCAATACTGTCACAGCACATTTTACTGGGGTTGGTGTAACGGTGATGGGTATGATTTAAGAGCTTTAATTTGAGTGTAATTTGTTAGCAAAAGCATAGCCATCCATCCCCTACTCACTAATAGCTTGAGGATGGTTAGGCCTTTTCTAAGAAATAACACTCAAATAAAAGCTCTTAAATCATGCCTATGCCCTCTCAAGCAAACCAACATCCTCACCTTCTGGTCTACATGAATATCTATTCATTCATACATTGTGTTTGAAGACCTTGGGCCCTATCTTGCATCCGGCGCAAATGACATTAGTCACTGGCGCATGTGTCGTTGCTAGTTTACAACTGGCGCAGAGCGTTCTTTTCCCACAACCGCCACTCGCCGTTCAATTAGGGATTGATCATGGCGCAAACGGTATTTTGCCGTTTCTGAATACCATTGCGCTACTGACCAGGAAATACCTGGTTTAAAGTCAGTGGCGCGTTGTTCAGATGCTTTTTTAAGGGCGCATGCATACATGCGCATGCGATGCATACGGATTGCTTGTGCACCTCGCGCATACACTTTGCTCCTCCCATCTACCTAGCCGCACATTCTTGGTAAATTATTTGGGAAAGAACAGCTGATGCAGCGGTAATAAGTTGTACTTTTAAATCAATGCATCTGCAAACACCGTACAGCAAACACATATTTTCTTGACAGAGACATCGTGTAGGCCTACATGCCCATAACTTTTAGGATTGATGACTATTTGATCGTGAAAAACATTGTTTTACCGCGAGTGAGTGTTAAAAAGAATGAATGAATGCGGGCGCGCGTGTGTGCTCTGTTTAAACACACGCAAACTAAACACGTAACGCATAATACAATCAATGGCAATGTCTATTACCGCGGGGACACATGCATATTAGGATAGCATACAATACTGATAAGAAACAATGTTTATAATGTATTGCGTATATCATTAAATAGAACCACAGTTACCGCATATCATATGTTATATCATATACGTTTTCTTTGACGAAATTTATTTGAGGACTCAGTATTTCTGAAGTTGTGGAAGAAAACCCCTTATTCCATGTGTGAATTAGGCCATATTATTTGGCAATAAACTGAGCCATTTGCAGTTTGAAATTCATGTGCATCTGTCTCATCGGAGACTGCAGACGCGCTGTCAAAATATCAACTCGTCCGATTCAAATGCGCTCATGGCTCTTAAAGGGGATGGGAGCTGGCACTCTCATTGGTTTGTTGGACGTTACGCCCAAACCACACCTACGGGTAACTAGGCTGCTTCAGACCAACCCTTTTGACACTTGCGCCGCGACGCAAGTGTCATTTATCCGCCTGTAAAATAGCGATAGCGCCGTAGAACCGCCCACAAAGCTACTTGCGCTTTGCGCTTCCCACTTGCGTTTCAGACCGTTAAAATAGGGCCCATCGTGTGATGACAGCAAAATACTTTTGAGCAAATACTTGCATTGTGTCCCTGCATCCAGGCCATAAGGATTGATTAATGGGAATAGGGTGTTAGTTATTGTATCATTATTCTGATCACATGCCATCACTATGCAACCTTGTTTAAATGTTAAGCTAATGTGACTTTAGATGTTACACACTTTGTCCAGTATGTGTATTCAAGTTCCCAAACCATTTTGGTATTATTTATTAAAAGTTTTAGTTTTAAAACTTTAAAAACTTAGTTTTAGCTGCAACAAGGCTTGTCTAGTGCGCATGAAAAACTGATGTTAAGCCAAAACCAAAACCAAATCCCGAACCCTACCAACGATATTTGTAAGATACAATCCTGACATTGTGCCAGAGCATTGTTGATTCCTGTGTCTGTGTTGTTCTGACTGTCATCATTGTTCCTCTTTCAACTCCAGGAACAACTGGGGAACAAGCGAGAACCGCAACCATGGTGGCGTTGTCACTGAAGATCGGTGTGGGGAACGTGGTTAAGACCATGCAGTTTGAGCCCTCCACCATGGTGTTTGATGCCTGTCGCATCATCAGGGAACGAGTCCCTGAAGCCCAGCTGGGCCAGCGTGAGTACTGCTCCTTTTCCAATGCAATCTGCCTTTTTGTCTTTCTGGTAAAAAAATAAAATAAAGAACCAAAACAATAGTTTTTTTTCTATTGTTCTGTTGTTGGGGTGGCATGTAGCTCAGGAGGTAGAGCGGGATCCCCGGCTCCTCCTAGCTGAGTGTCGCGGTGTGCCTGAGCAAGGCACCTCACACTAACTGCTTCTGACGAGCTGGCTGTCGCCTTGTGTGTTGGGCTCCGTCGTCTTCACCTTTGTGAATGTGTGCAATGAATCAGTGAATATTGGGCATTTGAGTGGCCACTGGTTAGACATTTACCATTTACCATTTTCACATGGGATTCATTGAAGCAGTTTAATGAGTTTCCACACTATGGCCAGCCCAGGGCTCAGGTTTAACTCATCCCTGTGCTAAGGTAAGCCCAGGGCTGAGAAGTGTGCAACATGTGTCCTCATGAAGAATGCACTGGGACTGGTTGATGCGCTGTAAGCAAACATTTAAATCCACCTCTTGGGTCGCTTTGTGTCGTGTTGACTAAAACAGCCTTGGTTGTTTACGTAACTGGTTTGAGCGAAGCGCTCTAAACATGGCCGCCCTCTGGGTGTACTGATCATAACTGGCCATGCGACTCAATGAGTGGGTTTAAATGTTTGTTTGGCAGCCTATCAACAATGTATCAGTGCTTTTTTCACTAGGACATGAGCGTGTGTGCAGCTGTCAGAATGACCAGTGGGTCAGTGTGGTCCCCAGCTATCCACGATGCTGACAGTGACTCATAGGCAACATGTGGTCATACATGATCACACAGAGCACAGGAGACCCATATGGGGCTGGAACCAACACAGGGAAGGGCTTAGAACCATTCAGAGGGGAAACCACAATGAACACCAACGCAGACACATGGATTGTATAGTTTGATGGTGCAGCGTTTGCCCTGATGTTGGTCCTGGTGAACAAATCACCACTAATTGGTATCTCTGGGCAGAGCGGACCTAGCGAGAACTCCTAAAATAGAAATGCCTGCTTGAGGTGAAAAGTGTTTGCAGAAGACGACAATGAAAAGACTTGCTGTGCCTTTTTGCAGCCAACGACTACAGTCTGTTCTTGTCGGATGAGGATCCCAAAAAGGGAATCTGGCTGGAGGCAGGCAAGGCCCTGGACTACTACATGTTGAGGAACGGGGTGAGTGAAAAGACCTGCAAACTAACATACATCAACATAGTATAATCTAAGATTGATAAAGCTGTGTAGCTCTTAGCTTGCTGTCTCTGACCAGTCTGGCCCCCCATTTGAAATGTGATAGTGATGTGTATCACTGTTGAACCTTTACTAATGTATACCGCGGCCTCCAGGACACCCTGGAGTACAAGAAGAAGCAGCGTCCCCTGAAGATCCGTATGCTGGACGGAACCATCAAGACCGTCATGGTGGACGACTCCAAGATCGTCAGCGACATGCTTATGACCATCTGTGCCAGAATAGGTCAGCACGTCACCTTTTTGTTCCTGGTGCCACACTTTGCCCGTCTAAAAATCGATATTTTTACATGTATAATGCATTATTTTTAATGTCTGGTTTATATTTCGTTTCTAGGAAAGTGAGTGGAGGGGCAATGGGGAAACCTGGTGTTATTAATCGATTGTTTGTTTTATGGAAGGAGTTGAGTTCTGCGATGGCGTCGTCTAGCCGTTTGTTTTAACCTCACTCCATTTTACATGTAGGCATCACAAACTATGACGAGTACTCCCTGGTCCGGGACATGGGCGAGGAGAAGAAGGAGGAGACCATGGGGACTCTGAAGAAGGACAAGACCTTACTACGAGACGACAAGAAGATGGAGAAGTTGAAGCAGAAACTGCACACAGACGATGAGCGTGAGGCCCTTCTCGATCATCTAACATCACGTAAACACTGTGGTTGATCCAGACCGTTAGTAAGCCATGGATCCCCCTCTCTAGTGAACTGGTTGGACCACGGCAGAACACTGAGGGAGCAGGGTGTGGAGGAGTTCGAGATGCTGCTGCTGAGGAGGAAGTTCTTTTATTCGGACCAGAATGTCGATTCCAGAGACCCGGTCCAGCTCAACCTGCTCTACGTTCAGGTCCGTCCCTCACTGAATCACTATCACTACCTCACGACTATCATAGAAGCTAAAGCTAAACCAATGTTATTCATTCATCTGGGATTATTTGAAGATTTGTGTGTATTTAAAGTGTTATTTGATGTGAATTACACAGGTTCAGTCATTTCCCTACAGGGGAAATAGAAAGAGTATTGCAATACAAGATCAGTGTTTTAGTGTGTACTATTCATTGAGATGTTGTTTAGTCATGCTTATTTATTTGTTCTTTCTTGTGCGTCGTGTGTGTGTGTGTGTGTGTGTGTGTGTGCGCACGTGTTAGGCCCGTGATGACATCCTGAATGGATCCCACCCAGTTTCCTTTGAGAAGGCATGTGAATTTGCTGGCTTCCAATGTCAGATCCAGTTTGGGGACCACAATGAGATAAAACATAAACCGGGATTCTTGGAGTAAGACATGTGCATTATTTACTGAAGTTTGACCAACACATGGAAACTATTTATTATAATATGTTATAATGTCTGGTTGGTTAGCCGTTTTAATAATTCTGGATCCAACATTTCCCATTTATTAGTTTAAAAGAGTTCCTGCCAAAAGAGTATATTAAGCAGAAAGGAGAGAAAAGGATCTTCCAGGTAAGAACTGGGCTTTTTGGTCTTGACATTCCTGTGCAGTCAGCGTGTTTACATGCTCTCTAGAAACCAGGTAGTAACCCGGTTAAGTAAATGGCATGTAAAGTGGTTAACCGGTGCTCCCTCATGTCAGTGTACCAGAGAGTTAACAATGCAATGACATGTTTTGTTATCAGGTAATCTTGTTTTTTTTTGCTTTTGAAGCAGTGATTCATAAATATTTTTAATTTAAATAAAATTGTAAACTAAGATTCCAACTAATGTGTAATTGTTTTGTAATTGAAGTAAATGCATAACGTGGAGAATGAAATGGTACAAATTGACAACTTATTTTCTTTGAAGGCACACAAAAACTCCCAGAATATGACAGAAATCGAGGCTAAAGTCAGCTACGTCAAGCTCGCTAGGTCTCTCAAAACGTACGGCGTGTCCTTCTTCCTTGTGAAGGTAAATCCAGGACACTAAAGCTGGCACACACGTTGGCCAGGATTTAAAATGATGTCACCTGACATGTGATGACACACATTCTAACGTTTACCTTGGTCCAACCTTCTGCAGGAGAAGATGAAGGGGAAGAACAAGCTGGTGCCGCGCCTGCTGGGCATCACCAAGGAGTGTGTGATGAGGGTGGACGAGAAGACCAAGGAGGTGATCCAGGAGTGGAACCTGACCAACATCAAGCGCTGGGCCGCCTCCCCAAAGAGCTTTACTCTGGTGGGCCTCCTGTTTGCCTATCGATGGAAATGTTCTTAAATCAAATAGTGAGGGTAATCTTCATTCAATAGTTGATCATTCTTTCATTAATGCCGTCTCTCAACCTAGGACTTTGGTGACTATCAAGACGGTTACTACTCAGTGCAGACCACTGAGGGTGAACAGATAGCTCAGTTGATTGCTGGCTACATCGATATCATCCTCAAAAAGGTAAGTCACACGTGTGTGTCCATTGAGAATGCAAATCATTTTGTGTGTGTAAATGGCCTGTTATGATGCATTTGCTCAGTGGAGGAGATTAAAACCTGGATACCCCATTCTACTTGGTGTGTGGTATGTGTGTGTGTGTGTATAAATATATAGATAGATAGATAGATAGATAGATAGATAGATAGATAGATAGATAGATAGATAGATAGATAGATAGATAGATAGATGTGCACGTACATCATCGATTTAAAATAAAAAACACTTGAAGAATGGAAAAAATAACACTCTATGCTATGCTAAGGTCAATAAATAATAATTAATAAATATGTTCAACAAATATTGTTGTTAATGTCTACACAGAAAAAAAGTAAAGACCACTTCGGACTAGAGGGAGATGAGGAGTCTACCATGCTGGAAGACTCTGTGTCTCCTAAGAAGTAAGTACCTTCACTAGGCTAGTAGTAGTAAGTACCTTCACTATGCTAATAGTGATGTACCTTCACTAGGCTAGTAGTAATGTACCTTCACTATGCTAGTAGTAATGTACCTTCATTATGCTAGTAGTAATGTACCTTCACTATGCTAGTAGTAATGTACCTTCACTATGCTAGTAGTAATGTACCTTCACTATGCTAGTAGTAATGTACCTTCAGTATGCTAGTAGTAATGTACCTTCACTATGCTAGTAGTAATGTACCTTCACTATGCTAGTAGTAATGTACCTTCACTATGCTAGTAGTAATGTACCTTCAGTATGCTAGTAGTAATGTACCTTCACTATGCTAGTAGTAATGTACCTTCAGTATTCTAGTAGTAATTTACCTTCACTATGCTAGTAGTATTGCTATCATTTTCATTCAGTTAAATACATAACTCAGTGGTTTTCAGAGACAGTGCAGGGTTGCTTCCACCTAAACCGATCAGTTTGGACCATCTCCCCTCCGAAGGTCCACGGTCATGCAGCAGCAGTTCAACACGATGGGGCGGGTGGAGACGGGCTCGGTGGCCCTGCCCGCCATCATGCGCTCTGGCGCCGGCGGCCCAGAGAACTTCCAGATGGGCTCCATGCCCCAGGCCAAGCAGCACATCACCAGCGGGCAGATGCACCGCGGACACATGCCACCGCTGGTGAGACGGACACGGGGTCGGGGAGGGTTAAGCCTTGTTAGTCTAGATGGGGAGGCAGCTGGCTCAGGAGGTAGAGCGGGTTGGCTGGTAACCAGTAGGTTGCTAGTTTGATCCCCGGCTCCTCCTAGCGGAGTGTCGAGGTGTCCCTGAGTGCTCCCGATGAGCTGAGCATCGCCTTGCATGGCAGACTCCGCCGTTGGTGTGTGAATGAATGTGTGAATGTTAGGCAATATTGTAAAGTGCTATGAGTGGCCACTGGTTAGAAAAGCGCTGTATAAATCCAGTCCATTTTACCATTTTACCATATCAAATCGTTTTGATATGGTCAAATGTGATAACGTTTGTGATAATGTCCTCAGTGAAGTGTTTCATCATGATGGTTGTTCAACAGGCCATGAATACTTCCTTGGCATTACAACATGACAAATGTTATACATTGTTTGGGTTTTACATAAATAACACATGGATGGTTGTGTGTGTGAACAGATAATCTTACATTGAATCATAGTGATGGCTGGGGAACTGTGCAGCACGTTGTTTATGTAATCCATTTCTCGTGTCAGACCTCGGCTCAGCAGGCCCTGACTGGGACCATCAACTCCAGCATGCAGGCCGTCAACGCGGCCCAGGCGTCTCTAGATGGGTTTGACACCCTCCCAGTACTGGGAACAGACGCGGTGAGTACAGAAAACCCTTCAAACCTGACCTATAATTGTGTGTGTGTGTGTGTGTGTGTGTGTGTGTGTGTGTGTGTGTGTGTGTGTGTGTGTGTGTGTGTGTGTGTGTGTGTGTGTGTGTGTGTGTGTGTGTGTGTGTGTGTGTGTGTGTGTGTGTGTGTGTGTGCGCAAATTGTCGTTCATTCATTGATTGTTAAAAAATTTTAACACCGATTTTATTCATTCATTCTGCCCACGTTGTATTATTTTGCACATTGCAGGGTGCATTGAACTGTGCCCAGCGACCAGTACCCCAAGTCATCAGAGAACATGTGTTTCCGTTCCCAGGCCTCCCAAGCCTGGCGCAGGAACAAGATGGACGAATCCAAACACGAGATCCACTCCCAGGTGGACGCCATCACGGCAGGGACGGCCTCCATGGTCAACCTCACCGCAGGTTGGTCAACGTTATCAGTACGGACCCTTCTCACAATGCAGAGTCAACTGCTGAGATCAACTGGCACAATCAGGACTAATAACAGTACAACTAAATGTTTATTCTCATGAAACAAACCCAGATTCAGGACAGTCTTTTACCTGTATTCCGGTGGGCGGGGTTGTGTTGTGTTCTGAGTGGCATTAAAAAGGGAAATTCAGGGCGCGCACCTGTGGCTCACCGGGTAGAGCGTGTAGCATTAAGGCCCAGTCCTGATCGCAACGACCCGGGTTCGATTCCTGCCAGTGGTCCTTTGCTGCGTGTCGTCCCCTCTGTCTCCCATACCGCTTTGTCTATCTCGCGCTAATAATGCATAAAAAAATTTAAAATACAAAAAATAAATCTTTTAAAAAAAAAATAATAAAAACATTTCAAAAAGTGAAAGTCATAGCTGGTACTGGTTGAAACCTGCCGATCTCCTGATCAGTGTCCCGGGGCCCTCATACTGATGTCCTCTCGGCCCCTCAGGAGACCCAGCAGACACCGACTACATGGCGGTGGGCTGCGCCGTGACCACCATCTCCTCCAACCTCACGGAGATGTCCAAGGGCGTGAAGCTGCTGGCCGCGCTCATGGAGGACGAGGGGGCCAACGGACAGCAGCTGCTGGGAGCCGCCAAGAACCTGGCCACGGCCGTGTCCACCATGCTGAAGACGGCCCAGCCCTCCAGCACCGAGGTCTGACCACCGCGCACGGGGCTACTACCTGCTAGGCTACGGTTCTATAGCCTGCTAGGCTAGGGTTCTATAGCCTGCTAGGCCAGGGTTCTATAGCCTGCTAGGCCAGGGTTCTATAGCCTGCTAGGCCAGGGTTCTATAGCCTGCTAGGCTACAGTTCTATAGCCTGCTAGGCCAGGGTTCTATAGCCTGCTAGGCCAGGGTTCTATAGCCTGCTAGGCCAGGGTTCTTTAGCCTGCTAGGCCAGGGTTCTATAGCCTGCTAGGTCAGGTTCTACAGCCTGCTAGGCTACGGTTCTATATGGTACTAGTGTGGTGTCTTGTTGTGTCAGTTTGAGTCAAACGCTGCTTTTCTAAAATGTATTTAGATGTTTGCTTGTTGTTGTTTTTAACCTTAAGTGATAGCAACTTAATGTTCTAAGTTAAAAAAAATCTTTTTTTTTTCATTCACTGAAGTAACCTGGTTTAAGATGTGTTCTTTAATCTCTGATATTTAAGAATATAATTATCATTCAGAAATCATTGTGATGGGGTATCGTGTGCTCTCTGCTGATTCCCATTAACCACTAACTCAAACTAGCAGAGGTATACAGGGTTGGGTTGTTCCTCATCTTACCGTTGATTTGCAGCCCCGGCAGAACCTGCTGCAGGCTGCGGGGAACGTGGGCCAGACCAGCGGAGAGCTGCTGAGCCACATCGGAGAGACCGACGCCGACCCACACTTCCAGGTACTAAACCCTTCTGGACTTCTATCCTACCGTTGGCGGGCGTAACGGGCTCCCTCAGAATACAATCACCCTGGATTTGAGTCCATCGAGTTCCACATCTCAGACTTGACGTGTCATCTTTTGAAGTTTTTAATCAAGTTTTTTAGGTTCATTATGTTTGTAGGACATTGTGAGGTGGACATGAAGCAACAGTCTGGTGTCAGCATTACGTTTTGGCATTTAGCTCTCCATTTAGGACTAGCTAATCCAATGTCTTGGTTATGCAAAACATTGTGCAAAGGCTGGATTCTAAAAGTCGGTCTATCCTGCTTCACCTCTTCCTTTTTTTAGAGATCAGGCCTAAGCTTCAAACATTATAAAAAGCATTGGAATGCAGCCCAAACCTTCTTTTCTAAAAATGTTATTTATAATGATGTTACGATGTATTATTAATCTTTATTTTCGGGCCCCTGCAGGATATGCTGATGCAGCTAGCCAAGGCCGTGGCCAACGCAGCAGCGGCCCTCGTGCTAAAGGCTAAGAACGTGGCGCAGAAGACGGAGGACTCGGCCCAGCAGAACAGGGTCATCGCCGCCGCTACGCAGTGCGCTCTGTCCACCTCCCAGCTCGTGGCGTGCACACGGGTGAGTGGGCGTCGTCACTCTGCTCCACCACACTGATGAGACGTCTGGGCTCCTCCATGTTTCAATCGATCGTCACGAGTGTCTTCTTGAACACGTTTTTGTTCTAAACTACTTCTTCATCTCCTCCTCCTCCTCCTCCTCCTCCTCCTCCTCCTCCTCCAGGTGGTGGCCCCGACCATCAGCTCCCCTGTGTGCCAGGAGCAGCTGATCGAGGCAGGGAAGCTGGTGGCCAAGTCGGTGGAGGGCTGTGTGGAGGCCTCGCAGGGGGCCACTGGGGACGAGGTTTTGCTCAAGCAGGTGGGCGCCGCGGCAACAGGCGTCACGCACGCCCTCAACGAGCTCCTGCTGCACATCAAGCAGTACGCCAGCGGCGCCCACCCCATCGGACGCCACGGAGAGGCCACCGACCGCATCCTGGACGTCACGGAGAACATCTTCAGCTCCATGGGAGACGCCGGTGAGTCTCAGGTTTATGGTTAGCCCACTAACACCCAGCACAGCCAAACTTTCAAACCCTGGTATCATTGTGGTCACCAGGCGTTAACATGGCCACTGTCAATAGTGTGTTGAGTGGTGCACCATCATATGCCAACGTGTGTGCCAACACCAAACTTGCTCTCATTTATAAATGTGCGTGTATCTCCGGAGGGGTTTAGCGTAAATACATCACGTAAATATCCCCGTCTTATTCCCCAGGTGAGATGGTGCGTCAGGCACGCATTCTGGCCCAGGCCACGTCGGACCTGGTGAACGCCATCAAGATGGACGCCGAGGGAGAGTCTGACCTGGAGAACTCCAGGAAGCTGCTCTCTGCCGCCAAGCTGCTGGCTGACGCCACCGCAAAGATGGTGGAGGCTGCTAAGGTCTGTTGCAGCAGTACGCTATGATAGCATATATATAATAATGCTATAATGGATAATATAAAGACATAATGATGAGGATGATATTAGCACCTTC
Source organism: Gadus chalcogrammus (assembly GCF_026213295.1). Lineage (NCBI taxonomy): Eukaryota > Metazoa > Chordata > Actinopteri > Gadiformes > Gadidae > Gadus > Gadus chalcogrammus. The sequence continues at coordinate 17,649,721 of NC_079415.1, read as the reverse complement.
TATATAGCATGAATGCACAAAATACTTCACGTAACGGTTCACCCAATGGAGTAAATCAAAATAATAGCAGGCTTTAAAATCAAAATATTCTTGGAGTGTATTAATGTATTATTAGCACGAATAAGAATAACCGTCATATAAAGAGCAGAACATTTCAGATTGAAAGGCTTAAACATCAAAAGAAGGAGTTCACAATTGGCAGTCACTGAAATTAATGCTTGCTTCAAACCGAAAGTTTCAAGCTGTTTCGTTCTTCTCAAAGTCTGCCCTTGAATGATCTGCCGTCAGGGAGCAGCAGCGAACCCCGACAGTGAAGAGCAGCAGCAGAAGTTGCGGGAAGCAGCGGAAGGCCTGCGTATCGCCACCAACGCAGCCGCCCAGAACGCCATCAAGAAACGTCTGGTCAACAAGCTGGAGGTAGAGGAACCGACGGAGAACGCATTCACACACCGCATGCAGGGGGGCAATCCAACTGGCCCGCCCCGCTGTGGAAAATACTGTTCGACGGAGTTGTTCAATCACAATAGATGGATAATTCTCTGTTGACAGCGAAGAAGCGCCTAACATCCGCCTGTAGGTTGACAAATCTGCTCCTGCAACTTTTACGTTTAGGGTATTTAGCAGACGCTTTAATCCAAAGTGATTTGAAATACTTACATTTGTCAGAAGAAAGAGAAACAACAGTATACGCTGGCGCTACAGTAAGGCTGTTCATAGGACCAAGTGCCAAGCGCTAACAATCACTAGGTTAGCCCATTCCCGTATGCAACGAAGATAGCTAGGATAAGAGGCTACACAACTAAGTACTATAACTAAGTACGACGCACGATAAGTGTGTACATAAAGTGCCAGTACACACGACATGCAATAAGTAGGAAGGTTGGGACAGGGGGGCTATACCAGCCAGTCAATGCTATGCCATGTTGAGCTATGCCACCCCGTGAACTTGTCAGTACTCTGGGTCAGAGTCTGACTCTTCATTCTGATGTGGATTCTGAAGTTGGTGACCTTTGAGCCAACGTCATGTTGTTATGTCTGCGTCCTGTTAGAATGCAGCCAAACAGGCGGCTGCCGCGGCAACGCAGACCATCGCTGCGGCCCAGCACGCCGCGTCGTCCAATAGGAACGCAGCCTCTCAGCAGCAACTCGTCCAGAGCTGCAAGGTAAGCTCTCTTTCTTCTGATGCTTTCTCTCTGTATTTGGCCATGGGTTCTTCTTCTACCTTTGGCTGTTGTGACACACGTGGGCCTCACCGACGGTACTGAATCCCAATTGAAACACAATTCTCTCATTGGTTGTTGTCTCTATGTACTGTATGTTCATAACCAGAGTGAAGCCATTGATTGGGGGGAGCGATTATAAAGTGTTTTAAAGTAATTGTCCTTAAAATATATTATTGTATCTGCCTCGGTGTGGGAAGAAGATGTGGGAAGCATTTATTTATATATATCTTGTATATCTCTATACATATATCTTATGTATATTAAAAGCAGTATTGTGTGTGTGTGTGTGTGTGTGTGTGTGTGTGTGTGTGTGTGTGTGTGTGTGTGTGTGTGTGTGTGTGTGTGTGTGTGTGTGTGTGTGTGTGTGTGTGTGTGTGTGTGTGTGTGTGTGTGTGTGCTTCGTCAGGTGGTGGCAGAGCAGATCCCCCAGCTGGTGCAGGGTGTGAGGGGCAGTCAGTCCCAGCCCGACAGCCCCAGTGCCCAGTTGGCTCTGATCGGGGCCAGCCAGAACTTCCTCCAGGTACACATGCTTCACTTACAAGAATAAAATTGGAGTTTAGGTGAAACTAATACAAATATGGCATAATGAAAATCAGTTACACAGTTTCAATGAGTGAGCCAACCACACCACCAACGATGTGTATCCAAATGTGGTACATTGTGAAATGAGGGGTGTGTATAAGGACCCTTTGCTCTCCTCCTCTTCCTCCAGCCCGGTGCTAAGATGGCCACGTCGGCCAAGGCCACGGTGCCCACCATCGGAGAGCAGGCGTCCGCCATGCAGCTCAGCCAGTGTGCCAAGAACCTCGCCAGCGCTCTGGCAGAGCTGCGCACGGCCGCCCAGAAGGTAACCAGGAGCGACCCCGTGAACAGTTCACATGGTGACGGTTCAACAGCTAACGGGACCTGTCATGAAACCGCTTCGGGCAGCGTTCTTCACAGCTGCTGCATTACGTAGTAGTCTTTGTTTTTCGGTGGTTCCTGTGGTTTTTCACATCTTGTGTCTGTATGTGTTATTTGTCGGTCACAGGGTCGTGGTTTGTACATCTGTATAAAAATACACTTCCGTTCTTCTTTATTTATCAAATGAATCACAAATACAGTCTAGACAATGTTGATGTGGTAAATGACTATACTTGCTGAAAACGGCAGGTTTTGAATGGAATATCTACAGAGGTGTACAGAGTCCCATGTCCAGCCACCATCACTCCTGTGTTCTAATAGTACATTGTTTAGCTCATTGTGTTAATGGCTTAATTGATGATTAGAAAACCCTTGTGCGATTATGTTAGCACAGTTGGAAACTGTTGAATAAAAGTGTGAGTTTTCATGGAAAACATGAAATAGTCTGGGTGACTCCAAACCTTTGAAGGGTAGTGTATATATAATACGTACATCATGTATATAATTGATGGACATGTTTCAGGCCCAGGAAGCATGTGGACCCCTGGAGATAGAGAACGCCTTATCTGTGATCCGAGGCCTGGAGCGGGACATGCAGGAAGCCAAGGCGTCGGCCGGAGCTGGGCGTCTCAAACCACTTCCTGGAGAGACGGTAAGACGCTCCACTGACCGGGACTCAAAGGACGCACTGTGGAGCTTTTTCGGTTTGTGCGCCATTTTGCCAGATAAAGAATACTTAGGATCCGATCACACTGAGCCAACGTCTGTGGACCGGGGCTGGGGGCACAACTGGGCTGTCAAGTGAGGTTAACGGAAGGAAGTGATGGATTTAAGCAGATTTCAAGCTCTTGCCCTCACTGTGCCAATGGATGAGGACGGGGGAAACCCAAACCTCAATTTGGGTTTCCCCCGTCCACACCCAGTAGCACAGCACAGGCAAGAGCTCGACGTCTGGTTGAATACATTATTCCACGATGGAAAAAGGGAAACAGTCTGGTGAATGCCACCTTCTAGGGCTGCTCGATTATGGGAAAAATCATAATCACGATTATTTTGGTCAATATTGATATCACGATTATTCAAACGATTATTTTTGAGTTTGAAAACATGCATTTATTGACACAATCAATTATGACATAGAAACACGTGTAAGTATCCAAAATAAAACCTTTTTCGTGTGTAAGTGTACTGTCTGCCACAACATTCTGAATCTAACATTTGATTTTTATAAAACATTTCATGAATACAATATATTCAGCCAAATGCACTGACGAATGACTCGACTGAAATAATACATTCCCTATTTAATGTCTAGAGAACAACGGTCCCAGCATTTCTCCATAGCAAAGTTAAAAGTCACAAAGCCATAACAAACACATGGCTAATAAAAATCATATTGTTAAACAGAAATACATATACAAGATGTACTTGGCAGTTCTGCCTTAAAGAACTCTTAGTTAAAGTCTGCTATAGGAGCTTGTTATCGTTCATCAAACTGTAACGTTACTGAAACTTTAATATTCCACACGGTAGGTCTACTCCAACATGTCTGTCAACAGTCGATGCTGCTGATTGGCGGTTCACTGGCATGTCCCGCCTCCTGCCAACGGCATACTTCTTGATGCAGCACGCCTGTTAGATTGTACTCCCTCTCGCCGCATTGAATGCTTTCGCATGCGCGTCTCTTTCATAAACTTTCATAAACTCTCTAGGCCTACTGTAAAACGGAAAATGTCAAATTAATCGTTTGAACTCGATTATACGAGTTTGGAGATCGTTTGACCCCAAAATCGATATCGCGATCGAAATTCGATTAATTGCACAGCCCTACCACCTTCACATTTAAATTTAGGGCATTTAGCAGATGCTTTTATCCAAAGCAACTTACAATAGGTACATTTGCCAACCACCACCTACCAACCTATTCCGTCGCATCCTCGAGTTGTCCTGATGAAAACCGGCAACAAAACCGGCTAGACGTGGCAAAGTCCTAGCTTGATTTGAATGGCTGCCTAAGCCGAGTGTGACGTTGATGAGCGCTGGTACTCCGTACCTTGTTCTTAAAAGTTGAGACTGTTGTTACTTTTATGCGCGTCTAAAAACGCTAGAAAATCTTGACACGAGGCACAAGAGCGGACGGCAGGCCTCGTACCGTAGGAGAACATTGGTTCCACTGTGTGGTCGCCCCCATACTGTACAGTTTAATATTCCCACATTGTCATTCTTCTTATATTCATGTTTAGCAACCGCCCACTTACAGAAATACATTAGTTTTACCCCACTCAGAGTGCAAATATCTTGCTGTTGTCTGTAACCAATACCTATAATATAACATAATATTATCATGCTTTCCTGTTGATGTTCTTCAGCTGGAGAAGTGTTCCCAGGACCTGGTGTCCAGCACCAAGTCTGTGAGCTCTGCCATCGCCCAGTTGCTGAGTGAAGCCACCCAGGGCCACGAGAACTACACAGGTACACCTCTCTCATGGTCACCCAGGTCTTCTGCTTAAAGGACACCACCCTGTTTGAGCTAGTCCCCGGCCACCATCACCATGATGGTGAACCCCGTCTGGCTGACTTCTGCTAGAAGCCCTGCTTTGATTCAGGGGCAGGGCTGTGTTTCTGTCTAGGCTTTCGCTGTCTCCACCCGCTGCAAATAGATTTTGGGTGTGAAGGGAATGTTTGATGGATGTTGCAGGGTAATCCAAAACGGCCAGAACGTTTTGAACCCAAAGAAGGCTCCATGTTTCTGATGACACCATGTTTTCATCTTGTCCTACGTTTAAATAACGTTGTGCATTTTAGTCTGAAAGTCAGACTTTGTCTTTCATGTGTACATTTTATAGTCTGATGTTAGTCTTTAGTCAATCCACAATACCTTGTTTGAGGGTTTGTTTTTCCTGTAAATGCAGCACTAGTACAGCAGTCACGTCAACAGTCATCCTAGTCATCCTAATCACCCTGTTGACCTGCTGGCCTCCTCCTCTGATCTCTACCGTCTCACCTGGTTCCCCCGGTCCGTTCCCGACCCGCCCTCCCTAGGCATGGCGGCCAGAGACGTGGCCCAGGCGCTCCGCTCGCTGGCTTCCGCGGCCCGAGGCGTGGGCGCCACCGCCGGCAACCCTCAGGCCTGCGACGCCATGCTCAACTGCGCTGCGGACGTCATGGACAAGTCCGGGAGCCTGATCGAAGAGACCAAGAGGGCGGTGGCCAAGCCCGGGGACCCCGAGAGCCAACAGAGACTGGCCCAGGTCTGTGGTGGTGTGTGTGTGTGTGTGTGTGTGTGTGTGTGTGTGTGTGTGTGTGTGTGTGTGTGTGTGTGTGTGTGTGTGTGTGTGTGTGTGTGTGTGTGTGTGTGTGTGTGTGTGTGTGTGTGTGTGTGTGTGTGTGTGTGTGTGTGTGTTGTTAAGGGCATGTCAATGAGGAATGGCACTGGCATGGAATGGTTTGGGGGTTGAAAAGCCTGACATATAAGACAGGACAGAAAAGGTTTGTTCATCCTGTTCAAATAAGGGAATGTTTAGGAATGTTTAGACCTTCAAAGGGTCGACAAACAACACTTGTTTGTCGATTTATCTTAAGTGTGTGTGTGTGTGTGTGTGTGTGTGTGTGTGTGTGTGTGTGTGTGTGTGTGTGTGTGTGTGTGTGTGTGTGTGTGTGTGTGTGTGTGTGTGTGTGTGTGTGTGTGTGTGTGTGTGTGTGTGTAGGTGGCCAAGGCAGTGTCCCAGGCCCTCAACAGGAGTGTGAACAGCCTTCCAGGCCAGAGAGACGTGGACAACGCTATCCGGGCCGTAGGAGAAGCAAGCAAGACTCTCCTGGCTGACTCAGTATGTACCTTTGGGTTTGATATACTTAGCAACTTTAACTCAACACGGTAGCCTTGTTTTTGGCGGCAGGTTAAAAAAAATCCTAAATGAGCATACCGGTACTCACTAAATTGACATTTTCTGAAAAGCAATTATTCAATATAATATGATATGGTTTTTTAATGATATTTTATATTTTTACAAGATTGAGGTATCATAGTCCTGTGGCATAATACAAAGAGCAGGCAAAACACGAGTTAAACAAAATAATAGCTCATGTACATTTCGGTGACCAATTCAGCCCTTGAATTTGAGAAAGCCCTTGAGGGATTTACATGTCGAATGAAAAAAAAATGGATTAATTTGAATGCGTACATTTATACAAGTTAACTTTATTCATAATAACTGCTGTAAAACCTTGATTAGTACCATTATCCTCTCCTCATGTTACATTTCTGTGAGTAGTAATGAGGATGCTTCTCTCTCTCTCCTCTTCAGTTCCCCTCCAGTGGGAAGAGCTTCCAGGAGGTGCAGGCCCAGCTGAATCAGGCCGCGGCCGGTCTGAACCAGTCAGCCAATGAGCTGGTCCATTCCTCCAGGGGCACCACGCAGGAGCTCGCCAGGTCCACCAGCAAGTTCGGAGGGGACTTCAACAACTTCCTAGAAGCTGGCGTCGACATGGCTGGGACATCCCAGGTGAGCAGATGTTTGAACCACTCGATCATTAGGGTCATGATGAGTGAGACACAGAAAAACATTAGCAGCAGGCTTACTGTATGTGCCCATCGTTTGGGGGGTGTATGAGATAACGCAAATAGGGACGGGTCAATTGTTAAAATTAGGAATAGGTAAACATGGAGCAAAGAATATAGTGTTTTTACTGAATAGTATGTACGACGTGTACAACGTTTCTCAAAAATAAGTTGCAGCATCAATAGATCACATTATTTATTATTGTGATCTATTGATGTTGCAACTTATTTCAACATATTCTTATTTTTACTTTGTTTACTTTATCTTGTATTGCATAAACTATGTGTGGTTGTTGAGGAACCAAGCATTATAATTGTACTTGCGTACGTTTGTACGTGTGTACTACAATAAGATGTAATATAAGTGACTCTGATTCTATAACGAGTTCAATCCCCTTCTGACGACTTTGATTCTCCTCTGGTCGGACAGACCAAAGAAGATCAGACCCAGGTGGTGTCCAACCTCAAGACCATCTCCATGTCCTCCAGCAAGCTGCTGCTGGCGGCCAAGGCCCTGTCCACCGACCCCGGCTCCCCCAACCTCAAGAACCAGCTGGCTGCGGCCGCCCGGTATGCCCGCAGAGCACCACTCCCCCAGTTGACACTAGTCCGTCACCCTGACGCCTGTCAACACCTGTTCATTAGCTGGTCACATGACACATTGGACTGAAAGGCAGTGACATCTTGAGTTCATTTCCTGTGTAAATGAATGGAACTAAAAAAGAAATAGATGCTGTATAAATACGTTCCGTCACACGTGAATAAATACATACATGTATGAATGCATGAATACAATACACATACGAACCTGTATGTAACTTTGGATAATATAAAAATATTGACAGCAGGCTGCTCGGTTCTGCTTTGCTCTTCGGTTGTGGTTGTACAGGGCGGTGACAGACAGCATCAACCAGCTGATCACCATGTGTACTCAGCAAGCCCCAGGTCAGAAGGAGTGTGACAACGCTCTCAGAGAGCTGGAGGTGAGAACCGCAGCGCCTCACTTCCTGCTGTCAAGGACGTGACTATTGACACACAAACAGACTAGTCGTCTGTCATTAACAAACGGTTAAGTGTGCACACATGTTGCCATGTGTGAATGCCATATGTGGAATCCCCCCCCAACCCCCTTTGAAAGATAGGGTTAATAAGTTTTAGCTTTTGATGATTGATTTGAACAACTGCGTCAAAAATAATAATTGTTCAATTTTTTTAACCCTATCCATTATTTGATTAACATACACCAGCTGAGTTACTCTTCATTTAGTTTGGGCCTTTGGTCCGTCAGTAGAATTTGTGTTTAATATTTTCGTATTGAATACTTTTAATAAGATTTGCTGTTTGGATACCTATCAAAATGTATGTTTTGCTTTTCAAAGTAAACCAACCATGGTCATTTCCAGATAACATGCACTGGGACTGATAATCCACAATTCCAAACAATTCATTCATGTATCCGTGGCGTGACCGTTGTGCTGTTCTGTGTATAGTCGGTGCGGGAGATGCTGGAGAACCCTACAGAGGCCGTCTCTGACCTGTCCTACTTCGACTGCATCGACAGAGTCATGGAGAATTCAAAGGTAAAAAATGTTTACTGAAAAACAAAAGGGTATGTAAAGAAAATATATATATTTTGTAACGGGCATATTGTCCCATAGGAAATGCATCTCAAACACTTCAACAGTGCATACTGTATATAAATAATCCTGTATTTTTCAAATACAAATCAACACAATACAATAAGTAAAAATATATAAACAGACATGTACAAGTGTATTCAACTGTACTGTATGTTTACAGTCTGTACTGTAAACATTACAACAGACCTACAGCGAATAATGTCTTTGTGTTTTGTGACAGGTGCTTGGAGAATCCATGGCGGGTATTTCACACAACGCTAAGAACAGTAACCTGCCGGAGTTTGGGGACTCGGTCAGCGCGGGTTCAAAGGCCGTGTGTGGCCTCACTGAAGCAGCTGCCCAGGTAACAACCCTACTCTGTGTTAGCTCACAATACAACTCCCTACTCTACTCTCTATTCTCTACCACTCTCTATACAACTCTAGCTGGTGACATATTACTTCTTATCATTTGTGACTGGTCCAAGACCGCAGCTGTCAACACACATGGGACACAGAAAGCATGTGGATCCTCTAAAGTGACAGTTCTCTTGGTTGTCAGGCTGCCTACCTGGTGGGGGTGTCAGACCCCAACAGCACCGCGGGTCAGAAGGGCCTTGTGGATCCATCCCAGTTCGCCAAAGCCAACCAGTCCATTCAGATGGCCTGCCAGAACCTGGTGGACCCAATCTGCACCCAATCCCAGGTTCTTATTCCATCTGTAGTTCATATACAGTATATGTATACATACATCAGACATGTCGTTCATTACTGCATAACCTAATGTTAATTCATGCTTATATTGCCTGTGTTACCAAATCCCATTTCGTTGTATATCCACCTGTATCTAAAATGGAGCTCTCCTCCATAGGTGCTGTCAGCTGCCACCATTGTTGCCAAACACACGTCTGCTCTGTGCAACGCGTGCCGCTTGGCTTCCTCCAAGACCTCCAACCCTGTTGCCAAGAGACAGTTTGTTCAGTCCGCCAAAGAGGTGGCCAACAGCACCGCCAACCTGGTCAAGTCCATCAAGGTTGTTAGTTGGAGTAGCAACATTAGCTTAATCTGTGTCGTTTTTAATGTGTGAGCTACATGAGCTTTATGTGCGTCGTTTAAATGTGTGTGCTTTATTATCCTATTGTGTGTAGTTTCAAATGTGTGCGCTACATGAGCTTAATGTGTAGCCTATAGTTAAAATGTTTGCACTTTATTAGCTTATTGTGTGTCGCTTAGCCTATAGTTAAAATGTTTGCACTTTATTAGCTTATTGTGTGTCGCTTAAATGTGTGCACTACATTGGCTTAATATGTAGACTTTAAATATGTGCGCTACATTAGCTTACTGTGTGGATTTATAATGTGTCTGTGCGTTCTCTTGCAGGCTTTGGACGGAGCTTTTAACCCTGAGAACCGAGAAAAGTGCAAAGCGGCGACGGGGCCTCTGATCGAAGCGGTGGATAACCTGACTGCATTCGCCTCCAACCCAGAGTTCGCTAGTGTCCCCGCTCAGATCAGCCCTGAGGTACCATCCGCTCACATGTTGCATCTCTTCAACGACACAGTGTGTTTCCTCTGCCCATGTGTACTATGCGTATTGCGCTACGGTTGTGGTAGTTCAGGGCGGTGACAGACGGCATCAACCAGCTGATCACCATGTGTACTCAGCAAGCCCCAGGTCAGAAGGAGTGTGACAACACTCGTATATGTGATTAGAGCTAGCTCGTGGGTTGAGCTACAGAGTTTATTTTGTCAGAGATGGAACAAAGCCATTAGACAATTATATGATCTGCGAACAGACCTCCAAGGGGTGCCCCGTTATTGCATAATGATGGACTTCATGTCCTCCAGTGATGTTGCCGAGGCGAAGCTCTGGTTGCTATGCAACCTCGGCCGCATCACCTCCACCGAAGTTGTTAGAACGTTAATGACCAATCAGAATCAGGTATTCTGCAATGCAGAGGTATCAAAGTTGTTGTGTGTACTCTTATTGACCAATCAGAATCAGCAAAGTATTCAGCAGTTCTGGGATGTATACCATTGCATCAATCGCCTGCTCATGTCCACGGCTTGTAACCGCCAGGGCCTTGCGTCCATGGAGCCCATCGTAGCAGCGGCTAGGACCATGCTGGAGAGCTCCACCGGGCTCATCCAGACCGCCCGCTCCTTGGCCGTGAACCCCAAAGACCCCCCCAGGTGGTCGGTCCTGGCCAGTCATTCTAGGACCGTGTCGGACTCCATCAAGAAGCTTATCACCAACATGAGGTATGCACCCACGCCTCTCACACCAGCACCTCTGCAAGTATATAGGAAACACATTTTTATTTAGCAAATTATTATTTTTTTGTTATTATATTTGTTTGTTTTATTTCTATATAAATTAATTGAATAACTTTAATTATTGTAAAACTTTTCCCCCCCAAGCCATGAAGCACACATTTAACTCAGGAAAGCTGATGGCATTCTAACACATCTCCCTCAAATATTAGCTCTCAAGTCTTACCTGCAACACTGTGTGTATGTGTGTGTGGTTGTGTGTGTGTTTTTGTGTGTGTGCCTGCGTGTGTGTGTGTGTGTGTTTGTGTGTGTAGGGAGAAGGCCCCTGGCCAGAGGGAGTGTGACGAGGCCATTGACGTCCTCAACAGCTGTATCCGAGAGGTGGACCAGGCCTCCCTCGCTGCCATCAGCCAGCAGCTCAGCCCCAGAGAGGACATCTCCCAGGAGGTAAACCACGTGCACGGGGAACATTATGTTGAGCAACAATACACACGGAGAACAGAGAAGGATCTGAGCGCTCGTGTGTCTCCATGTGGCAGGCTCTCCAGGAGCAGATGATGACCTCCGTCCACGAGATCAGCAACCTCATTGAGCCGGTGGCCATCGCGGCCCACTCTGAGGCCTCGCACCTGGGACACAAGGTAACCCCTACCCCACAGCGCCTTATTTTTATTAATTTAAGTTTATTTTTATTTATTTATTCAGGGAAGGCCATTAAGAGTACGTAATTTCATTGACGCCCTGAAAACGACCTACAAATAAAAACAGAAATACAAATGTACAATATATATAAACAGTAGGTAAAAAAAACAGAACAACATTTCAATACATACAAATAATACAATACAATGGGACAATTGAGAAAGCTATTTAATACACGAGCAATCCTTATGCGACTTCATACCCTGGAACGTCTCAATTGAGGTCTGAAGTCTATGCCATCCGTCTAATCACACCTCAAACATCAGTCTAAGGTGATGTCACTGCATGGACATAGGGTTAGCTCAAAGTGAATGACCACAGATGTTTTTGTCGATTTTATGTCTTCTACTGTGTCTTCTCGATATTCAAACTGCCTCCAAAACGTTGTCTTCCTCAGGTGTCTCAGATGGCCAGATACTTTGAGCCACTGATAATGGCGGCTATTGGCACAGCGTCTAAAATCGTCAGCAGCCAGCAGCAAATGGCGGTGTTGGATCAGACTAAGACCCTGGCAGAGTCCGCACTGCAGATGTTGTACACGGCCAAGGAGGCAGGAGGCAACCCCAAGGTAAACACGACGCACACTGCCTGTGAAGTGCTGGGCTCAGACGCTACTGCCTTTTATTGTACTTTTTGTTTTGTGCAGAAAGACACAATCGACAGACACGTATCACTAAGCTCAAACAATACAACAACACACAAAAAGAAATAAGACAAATATCCAAAACTATGAAATATTCCCCCAAATTTTTTTTTTTATGATTGATGGTGGTGGTGGTAAAAGTTATGTTTTAAAAGGGAAATATATGAGATGCTACAATGTACTCCAACAAATTGGGATTTAGAATGGATACTGCATTGCATTCAGCCTGGTCAGTGGTATTTGGATCCAGAGGCCAAACGTCGTGCTGTGGTCTCCTCAGGCGGCCCACACCCAGGAGGCCCTGGAGGAGTCGGTGCAGATGATGAAGGAGGCGGTGGACGACCTGGGAGCCACGCTGTCCGAGGTGGCGGGGGCCGCGGGCGCGGTCGGGGGCATGGTGGACTCCATCACCCAGTCCATCAACAAGATGGAGGACCCCAATGTGGGAGACCCCGATGGCAACTTTGTCGACTATCAGACCACTATGGTCAGGACGGCCAAGGCCATCGCTGTTACCGTGCAAGAGATGGTGAGATGAACCCCTATTCAAACATTGACCTGTATTTCCTGCACTGCATTTCAAGGCCGATGCGTTAATTGGTGGAGGCTCTCCTTAGCAACCGGAGAAGATAAAAACCTCTGGTGAGGTTGCTGGAGTTTTTCTTTTTAGCAATGTACATGTGTGTGTTATCGCAGCATAAAAATAAAGTTATGAAAGGATTAGTTTATTCTGTTGTATATCAGAGCTGAATACAAGCAACAAAAGATCATTTTGCGGCTTTTAAAAGGAAAAGTCGACCTAAAAGCCGAAGACACACTCATCATTCTAGTTACTGAAATCATTAATGTCACTGATGTCCAAGTTCTAATGGCTTAGACCATCTAAAACGGCACAGGACTAAGGTGCATATCCACTACATCTCCAACTATTTTTACCTATTCTGGTTATGTGTTACAATGTACTGTCACACTGAGCCTCTCCAGTATGCTCCTATCACCAGTCAGACTCATATCGTGTTTCATTCTGTAATTCCCCAGGTGACAAAGTCCAACACAAACCCAGACGACCTCGGAGGCTTGGCCAATCAAATCACCAACGAGTTCGGGGACTTGGCCAATGAAGCTAAATACGCAGCCATCACCGCCGAGAATGAAGAGGTAAATGGGAAGGACAATCATGGCACATTACTGATCCTATTTTGACCACCCTATCCCTTTCCTCATATGATTGTCACCCCTGCTCTGATCATGTTGGTTTCATAACGGTGTGTCTGCCTCCCCGACCCTCCTTCCTCAGATTGGCTCACACATCATCAAGAAGGTGGGAGAGCTCGGCTTCTCCTGCACCGGCCTGGTGACCAAGGCCGGGGCGCTGCAGTGCAGCCCCAACGACATGTTCACCAAGAAGGAGCTGATCGAGAGCGCACGCAAAGTATCTGAGAAGGTGACCCCCCCCCCCCCCCATACCCACTGAGCCCCCTAGACCCACTTACTCACTCTCAGCCAATAGAAGAGAAGGCCACTTTTGAAGTCCTGAGAAGGTCCAAGGTCAAAAAGAATATGTAAAGGAAATCGCGACAGTAGCTCAGGACGTAGAGTGGTTGACTAGTAAACGTAAGGTTGCTAGTTGCGAGTGTCGAGGTGTCCCTGAGCAAGACGCCTCACACCGACTGCTCGTGACGAGTTGGCTGTCAGACTGAGAGGTTGACTCCGCCGTTGGTGGGTAAATGTGTGAATGAATGATTGTAAGTCGCTTTGGATAAAAGCATCAGCAAAATCCCCTTAATGTAAATGAGTCAGACGCATCAGCTCAACCGGGTATCCTTTTAAATCTTTGAAACCATAACTTCATGTGCATTGAATTGACAGTATCCGGTTTACTTCCAGATCGCTTCATCATGTATTCCCCTTCCAATCCCGTCAATCCTCCAGGTGTCCCATGTCCTGGCGTCTCTCCAAGCTGGTAACCGTGGCACCCAGGCCTGCATCACCGCGGCCAGCGCTGTCTCGGGCATCATCGCTGACCTGGACACCACCATCATGTTCGCCACGGCGGGAAGCCTCAACAGGGAGAACTCTGAGACCTTCGCCGACCACAGGTCAGTATTTTGGATGTATTTGAAAGGAATACAATAATGTGTCGAGATGCACAGGAAAACATGCAATATGATGACGTCTGCAGTACTGAAACACTCCCGCGTGGCCTGAATGACTTAATTAAGGTTAATTATGATTATTATCATATAGTATTATAGTATGATGCCATCTGTGTAATAAACTCTCTGTTTCTAATCAAACTAAATACTATATCAGCAACAACGAAAGGAGGGTTCAATCTTTTTAGACGCCAGAGTCGTGACGGAAGCTAGATGTTTAGTTTTTCACAGCATGTCCACAAATCTGCAGCCATGTGTCACAGATCTGTTTTGGGTCCTCAACTTAACGTACGTCTCTCCTCACAGAGAGCACATCCTGAAGACGGCCAAGGCGCTGGTGGAGGACACCAAGCTGCTGGTGTCGGGGGCGGGGGCCAGCCAGGAGAAGCTGGCACAGGCCGCCCAGTCCTCGGTACTCACCATCACCAAGCTGGCCGACGTGGTGAAGCTGGGAGCGGCCAGTCTGGGCTCGGAAGACCCAGAGACGCAGGTGTGTTCTGGCTGTTACAGGATGGAAATGATTATCCTTTGACGGCTCACTCTCTAGACCAGTGCTTTCCAAACAATCACTCTTTAAAACTGATTCCCATTATCACATACTGTAACGTCATGCACCATTTCACTGCATTAATACAGGTCTGAGAATCACCACTCTGTGATGGCTGCTGGTCTTGACCAGTCATGTCTAGGACCCACCCCTGTGTACTGTGCTTCTCACAGCTGTGTTGTGTCTCCCCCCTGTGTGCTGGTCTCCCCCCTGTGTGCTGGTCTCACCGCTGTGTGCTGGTCTCCCCCAGGTGGTCCTGATCAATGCAGTGAAGGACGTGGCCAAGGCGCTGTCGGACCTGATCCGCGCCACCAAGGGGGCGGCGGGCAAGCCTCATGACGACCCCGCCATGCTGCAGCTCAAGAACTCTGCCAAGGTCAGACCCCTCTTGCGGCCCGCACAGGAGGAGCTCCCAGCTCCGTGGTGTAACTCCAGGAATCAACTCTGTGTGTGTCGGTCTTAACGTAATGATTCTCTCTGCAGGTCATGGTCACAAACGTCACGTTGCTCCTGAAGACGGTGAAGGCGGTGGAGGACGAGGCGACGAAGGGAACCCGAGGCCTGGAGGCTACTATTGAACATATCAAACAGGAGCTGGCTGTGAGTCCACTAGTCACCTCCTTCATTCCTTTTATTAAAGGGGCGCTCAAGACAAAACTGTCTGGTATTAACAGGCTCAAGGTCTTATATGGTCAACATAGTAATCGTACTAAAAGTTTTAAAGGTTATGTTATAAAATCCTATGTTTTGAAGTTTAGGGAGACCCCGGTGGCGAGGTGTATGTGTGGATGTTTGAAGCTCCGTCTGGGCAGCGGATGATTCTTATGTCCGCACCCGAGAGTGGGTTAAGCCCCTAGGACTATTTTAGTATAACGCCATGGAGTGTGGCGCATTTCATATCCAACATCGCTCGTTATAACGCCCATACAAAACGACGGCAGTAGCTTAAAGATCCCACTCCACCACGGCTCCTAAACGTTCACCTGCAGAGCCTTTGAACTGATCAAGCAGGGGAAATGGACGGCATTACACTGAACACTCCTCTGTCTGCTCAGGTGTTCAATAGTCCTGACCCACCGCCTAAGACGGCCACACCAGAGGAGTTCATCCGCAAGACCAAGGGCATCACCATGGCAACGGCCAAAGCGGTGGCTGCTGGGAACTCGTGCCGGCAGGAGGACGTCATCGCCACGGCGAACCTCAGCCGCTGCGCCATCGCCGACATGCTGCACTCCTGCAAGGTGAGCGGGCAGAACACAGGCTTACATGGAGCAGATTGGACCATCCTTAACAATTATGGAGAAATAACATGAGGAACCTCTAATACTTAATTGTAATGCCTTGTGATAGTAAAATATGCCCGTTTATCATTCACTGTTGTGAATCGTAGTCCTTTTAGAGGAATATCATTACGCAAACAAATGAATTGTTGCAATGTTGCTGTGTTGCTGCCCTCTGTGCAGCAAGCGGCCTACCACCCGGAGGTCAACCAGGACGTCCAGCTCAGAGCGCTGCGCTACGGAAAGGAATCCGCCGTCGGATACCTGGCTCTATTGGAGCATGTGTTAGTGGTGAGATAAACGCACACGCCGAGACACACACACACACGCACGCACGCACGCGCGCATACGCAGACACACACACAGACACACAAGCACAACCAGAGACAAGCATATGCAGGACACGAGCCCATGCAGACACAAGCAGTCACATAGACACGCACTCGAAGACACAAAAAGCAGACACAAAAGCACACGCAGACACACAAGCACAGGCACACACAGACACTCGCGTAGACACAAAAGCAAACACGGACACAGACGCACACACAGACACACAAGCACACGCAGACAGACACACAGACACACACAAACAAAGACACACAAGCACACCCAGACACACGCAGACTATTACGCACACTCGCACTTTGGCGACACCTATGGCAATAAGCGGCTATTGCAAGTTATTGTTTTTGGACCTCACTGCCATGACTTCCCAGACTCCCACACAGGGATCAGTCACTAAGCAGTTTGTTTTATTTGGTTTGCACATGCTTTGAAAGTTTCATCATCTGTAGTCGTCAATCTTCCTGTTTGTAAGGCCATAGATCGGAACAGTTTTCGCTAGCCAGGACTGTAAAAAACACAAAAACCGCTTCCGACACCGCTGCTCCGTCTACCCTCTCGGCGGCAGAGTTTGCTGACATCGTCACTGTCCCTGTCGCTGGAAAGTGGACACCGACATCTAGTTCATAACACTCCTAATATTGCAAATGCAAGGGCTTTCATCAGTGCCCATAGTCATAGTGGCTCCATCGCTATTGTGTGACAGCAATTGGTGAGGGATATTGACTTAACGGCATCTATTTATTTATTATTAGCATCTGTGAGATTATTTCTTCAAAGTTTTGTTTTGAAAGTATCCAACTGTAAAACTCCCACCTCTCCCTTCAGGCCTTCCTCCAAACCCACTCCCCTAAATCCGGTGACTAGCTCACTAGCACTAGCGGTCTGCTGGCCTTTTGGAAGACTCATTCGATTTACTGATTGATTTCGGGATGTAAAGGGAATTTAAACAAAAAATGCTTCTCAAATAAACGTCCTACCCTACATTTGAACACTTAAGATAATATCATTAATAAAAACTAATAGTTACACACATTAAATAATACAGATAGTAAGATACACATTATGTTATAACAGAAAAAAAAAGTGTATTAAACTAATGCTGGGAATGTAAGTAAATCACTTCCATTGCCTGGTGAAAAGCTTACATGGAACGGTGAGCCTAGATGGCTGGCCTTGTATTTAGAAGCACACTCAACACCCTGTCTGTGTTTTAAAACCCAATAGTTTGGTACACTTAACGTTTGTTATGCCGCATGTGGTGTTCTGTTTGGCCATTCCATAGATTTCTGTGGCTGAAGTCACTTGCCTCAGGCGTCCTTTTACGGAAACACATCTGAGTGAACTTGAGCGCAGCATACCTCTGTTGTGAGACACACAGTGTGCACCTGTCGTATGCTGGCAGCAGACACGGCCCCACAACAATCAAAGGCCATGTCCTAAGACTACTGCTGGATATGCTCCAAAACCTATAGCTCTATAGAACAGTCTCTAATCCAAAGACTATAGCTCTATAGAACAGTCTCTAATCCAAAGCCTATTGCTCTATAGAACAGTCCCTTTTCCAAACACTATAGCTCTATAGAACAGTCTCTAATCCAAAAACTATAGCTCTATAGAACAGTCTCAAATCCAAAGCCTATAATATCTATAGAACAGTCTCAAATCCAAAGCCTATAGCTCTATAGGACAGTCTCAAATTCAAAGGATATAGCTCTATTGAACAAAAGCCTAGAGCTTTGTAGAACCTGATCCATTCTAAAGAATATAGCTCTATAGAACATGCTCCAAAACATATATCTATATAGAACATGCTCCAAGGCATATAGCTCTCTAGAACAGTCTCCAAAGCATATAGATCTATAGAACATGCTCCATTCTCATGCATATGCCTCTATAGAAGAAATAGATCGAGCCAAATGGAAACAAATGCAACCTAGGATAATTGATAACCATTTTAACAACTCCTGAATGTGCCTTGGAGGACTCATGAAGTATTATTGACAGTGAGGGTGTTCAGAGCTGAGGAACCAAGGCAAAGTCATAAGGTAACACTTACATTGAGAAAAGACTTACTTGACCTTCTTGAATCTATTTCTGTAATCTGACTAGATGGTGTTTCTTTTGAGCTAACTGCTGCAATACTGTGCTACTACTGCTACCAGCGCACCGTAGCGTAGTCCTAGAGGTGTCATGCAGCACCCGCACACCCACTGTGTAGAGCACGGTGGGTGTCAGGAGAAACGCTGCTCTAAATGTGATGAATGGCCATAACAGATCATCCAGAAGCCCACCCCGGAGCTGAAGCAGCACCTGGCCATCTACTCCAAGCGTGTGGCGGGCTCTGTGACCGAGCTCATCCAGGCCGCCGAGGCCATGAAAGGTACTGCGCCTTACCTAAGGCCTTACCTAAGGCCTGTCCTTAAGGCCTCTCCTTAAAACCTTTCCTTAAGGCCTTTACTTAAAGCCTTTCCTTTCCTTATTTCCTTGCCTTAAAACCTACCTGAATACCTTACCTTAATACCTTACCTTAATTGCTTACTTTAATACCTTTCCTTCATTCCTTACCTTAGTACCTTGCCTTCATTCCTTACCTTAATATCTTGACTTCCTTCCTTACCTTAATACCTTGCCTTCATTCCTTACCTAATACCTTACGTTCATGCTACGCGTTCATATCTTACCTCAATACCTTACCTCAATACCTTACCTTATTACCTTACCTTAATACCTAACATTCATACCTTACCTTAATACCAAACTTTCATACCCTAACTGGACCTGGATCTTTAAGTAAGTATACTGACTGGTTTTATCAATAAGAATGGACGTGCCTGGTTCATTATACTGCTATAGTGACTGGTTTCAGGTACAGTATGGGTGCACTTTGTTCATTATACTGGTGTACTGACTGGTTTCAGGTACAGAATGGGTGGTCCTGGTTCATTATACTGGTGTACTGACTGGTTTCAGGTACAGAATGGGTGGACCCTGAAGACCCCACCGTCATCGCTGAGAATGAGCTCCTGGGTGCGGCCGCGGCCATCGAGGCAGCCGCCAAGAAGCTGGAGCAGCTGCGACCGAGGACCAAGCCCAAGGTGACACAGGCCTCCTCCTCACCCTCAACCGCCTAGCCTTCGCTATATCATAACCACGTTGTTCTGGGCCTCCTTAAGATATGTTACCCCTACCAAATCATCATTGACAGTGATCCAAAGAAATCACTACTTCGCCTCGCATGAAACCACCTGTCACACGATTCAACCCTAAATCAGTTATTATTTTTTTAACGGTACACAATTAGAATTCCAAACATTTTATGGAGAACACAACTCATAACTGTGTGATGTGTAATGTTTGGTCGCGGTTCGTTCATGTATTCATGTCTCCGGCGTTTCCTACAGGAAGCGGACGAGAGCCTGAACTTCGAGGAGCAGATCCTGGAGGCGGCCAAGGCCATCGCGGCGGCTACCAGTGCGCTGGTCAAGGCGGCCTCGGCGGCTCAGAGGGAGCTGGTGGCTCAGGGGAAGGTGGGTCTGGGGGGGCGCTGTCCAGTACAGCTGTGGTGTTGACATGAACATCGTTTGTTTGACAAGACGAGTGACCTATCGCTGAGCCTTTGTTTCCCCCCCCCCGGCAGGTGGGGGTGATCCGGGCCAACGCCGTGGACGACGGGCAGTGGTCCCACGGCCTCATCTCGGCGGTAAGCCTCCCGGCCAGAGGTGTGTCCTGTCGTTTACAATCAAACACCGAAAACACATCTCACCCCTCTCTCTCCCTCCTCCTCCTCCTCCTCCTCCTCCTCCTCCCCCGATCCCCAGGCCCGCATGGTGGCAGCGGCCACCAGCAACCTGTGTGAGGCGGCCAACTCGGCAGTGCAGGGCCACGCCAGCGAGGAGAAGCTCATCTCTTCGGCCAAGCAGGTGGCGGCGTCCACCGCCCAGCTGCTGGTGGCCTGCAAGGTGAAGGCGGACCAGGACTCCCAGACCATGAAGAGGCTGCAGGTGGGTCACGCGCTCCCCTTCTGACTGCTCAGCTACCCAGTGGGGCGTTGGATTTAAGTGGAAAGATGGCCACCCGAAAGATCCCATGTCATGCTTTATAGGGGTAATAATTGTCTTTGGGGGCACTACTAGAATAGGGTCAGGTGCCTGTATGTTAGAAATACCCCTTATTATTCTCACACTGTTCATGTCTGCAAAACCAATTTCAGCGTCTTTCAAAAGCGTTTTTTTTGCATCATGCCGCTTTAAGGCCTCCCTCCCGGGTAGCCCAGTGGTGTGATTGGTCAGCACGCCCACTCTCTTGTGATTGGTCGAGCGCTTTATGCGTGTGTCTGCAAAATCACAGTCCCGAGAAGTTGTATACATTGCGGGTAGCCGGGAGGCGGGCTTCTGCACTTCGGCACCGCCCACTGCAGAGTCTGACGTCACACTATTACGAAAGTTACGTTTGAGAGCAAACTAGCTGTTTCACACACTTATTGTGGGGCGTTCTCGTGGGCAAGAATACTCCCCCTGGCTCACACTTAAATTGTTCTTGTTTAGCAGACGTAAAACATGCATGCATATGATACGTCACATGCATGCAACAGTCTAAAGCAAAAGGAAAGTCGAAAAAGCATGATATCCCCCCTTTAAAGGTCCCATGGCATGCTACTTTATGGATGCTTTAATATAGATATTAGTGGGCCTGTAACACTGTATTTGAAGAAGTTCCCGAAATTCAGCCGTGGTGCAGAATTACAGCCACCACGAGCCAGTCGCACATTGAGCTTTCCCCAAACAAACCGTTTCGGTGTCTAGCTTTAATGCAAATGAGGAGGCCAGAGGCTTGTCAAGGATGAGGGTCGGGGTGTCACCCTGAGCAGCTTGCGGCCACGGAACCATGCGCTGTTTACAGTGGATGTATCGCAATGACGAGGCGCACACAGCCTTTGGCCGTGTTCTGTAAATATTCTGGAGTCCTGGAGCTCTATATCCAAATAATATCATGTTATACATAGATATCTATATCATATCATATGTATTATCACGGCCAAAAGCTGTGTGCGCCTCCAGACGATATTATGAATCTCGAACGACTGCGTCGGGTTCTCCGACGTCTCTGGTACTTCCACGTCCACATCAATCTGAAGTAGACTGAACCACGACATGGAGGAGAAAGGGATTGTTGCCCGTAATTGTTGACCGCGATTGTTTCCCGCCGGAGCCTCGCTGCCGAGGGTCCACCGCCTCGGTAGGAGGCAGCGCCGAGGCGGTGATCCCTCGGCAGCAGGCGCGGGCAGCGGAGAGCGGGAAGCGGGGCTCATCGGGAGACAATCACAGGCAACAATCCCTTTACCCTCCATGTCATGGTTCCTTTCCTCCAACTCCTTCTCAACTATGGCTGAGATAACCCCCACTACGAGTCTCGTTGTTGAAATACCAGAGACGAGAGTCCCATGTGTTATGCGCCATAACACCAACAACAGAACGGTTATCCAAATAACAAAGAAGTGTACAACACTTGTGTTACAGTGTGTGTCACATACACACACACACGTGGCACTCGTCGCTCATTGTCTCATTGGCCGGCGAAATTCTCTGGGCGGGCAAGGCAGAGAAAGGGGAGGTAACTTGGCCCCTTATGACGACATATGGGGCCACATTCCAAATCAGCGCGCCTGAGCTTCCATTTTTTCAAAGGCGAGCAGGATACCTAGTGCTCGTTTTACACCAAACGCAAGTTTTAGCCACTGGGACGATAGGCAGGGGAACTCATATTAATGTTAGAGAACCTCATAAAGTGAGATTTTCATGACATGGGACCTTTAAGACTCGTATCTATAGTGTAATGGCTGACGAGATCAGATGTCGGGGGCGGGCGGGTGAAGGAGGGAGCAAGAGAGAGAGAGAGAGAGAGAGAGAGAGAGAGAGAGAGAGAGAGAGAGAGATAGAGAGAGAGCCTGAAAAGCGATTTATTCCCGCCTCTATACAAAATAAAACAGTCTCTGACGGATGTCGGCGAGCAGGCATTTTTGAAATGCTGATAGTGGGCGGGACTAGGAGGACACATCCAATATATGTATATACATGTTTGTGTCGAGGTACGCATTTGTAAAAATGACTGATGATGTGTTATCGGCCGAAGGCTGCAGCATCATGTGACCTGAAGGAACAGTTTGGCTCTGATGATGATGGAAAGGGTCAGGTTTTGCTATCCACGCTGCCCTCAACCAACAGAGGTCAACTCCCTAATGCTGACTTCGGGTCAACACAATTTAAGATTTTTTTTATAATTGAGTAGAGTAGTAGAGCTACATCTGATCTCATGGGTTGTCCCAGAAGCAGCATTCACCCTTTCACGCATCTTAACACTTTGAACAAAGTATGTATTAGAGGTGGCAGACCACTTTCCCTGTCAACTCTAATGCGTCCTCTAATGCGTACGTTTTTTCAAAGAAATAAGACGATACAATTGCAACGCTATCTATGATGTATCAGAGGTTGATAAGGCCTCCTAGATAGTAGGGATAGTGCTTTACAAACAAGAGCTTACAACATGGTGAAACAAATGTGTGCTGCAGGACAATTGATGGGGGAGCCAGCGCTGGTGGATAATAGGCCTACTGTCTCGGGTTACAGAATTTCCTTTATTTGTGCAGCTGTCGCATCGAGATTAGTAAAGTCTATATTTAGCATACTAGAGTTGTGCTTTATCCATAGCTACTGCAGTTGTATTTATTATCATTGAACTGGCTGATATACTTGTGGCAGTAACAGTGTGTGTGTGTGTGTGTGTGTGTGTGTGTGTGTGTGTGTGTGTGTGTGTGTGTGTGTGTGTGTGTGTGTGTGTGTGTGTGTGTGTGTGTGTGTGTGTGTGTGTGTGTGTGTGTGTGTGTGTGTGTACATCTATGTATGTAGGCAAGCACTGAATACATTTTCACATGTATGCATAGTGTTTTGATATCATAGTCATGGCTCATTGTCAGGTATTCAAAATGAAAGGGATTGACAGTGAAACCTGAACAATGCTGTCTGGTTTTAGACTTTACCTCAAGCTAACTGTAACTGCCACACTGCCTGGGCAATGCCGATGTCAGGCAGAACATAATAACAATGATAATAATAATAAAAAGAGTCCCCAACCTGTGGGCGATGGAGTCCCGTATTGGCGGCGGTGAGGGCTCGGTGGCTCCGGGCCGGCCCCCAGACGGTCTCATGTTCTCTAATTCAATCAGCAGGGTCTTACCTCTTCCAGGCTTGACCTTGCAGCTGTCGCATGGCTAATACCCTTATATTTCTGTCTATAGCTATATCTATGACTGTATCTATGGAAACAAAATACCTTTTGAGAAGGGACCTCCATTATTATAAACCTTTGTCCATAAATATAAATGCCAAAGCATTATGGACTTAGATCGTCTTTTTTGACTCTTGTTCTATTTTGGATGTAATGTTTTAGGTGTACCACAGAAAGCTATCGATAGGGACCATCGCAATGTTGGTCTTAACGTCTACAGAGACAAAATGTCTGATTAGTATTGTTATTATTATTAATTCATTTAATTATTTAAATATATTTTTGTAGCCCTTGCAAGGTTAATTTAACAGCGCTGTTACAGCAACATGGACGGGATGAAACTCAGTGGTTCCTTCTCTGAAAGCCAAGTCTAGTTTATTTATATGTTTGCTGGGGCTTTGCTGTTCCTCTCTGGCAGGATAATAGGAAGACGACCCTTGGCCCTCGCCTGCTAAGAGAGATCCTTTAAGAAGACACTTAGAGAACAATAGAAGCTTTTGTTCTTTGACAAACCAACATCACACTCAATGTCAGTGTGGAGTACAACGTTTGCAGAATTACTGAAATTATACCAAATAATTAAATTTATTTAGTTGAATTCACTTTTACTAACGCGTTATGAGGAGGTTTAATGCAATGCAACAGCCGTTGTATTGCTTTTGTCAAACTGTTTGAGCCGTGCCTTCATCAGCTGAGCCTTTCAGCGCAACACCCGGTACAGGAGAGCAGAGGAGCGTGGCTCTTGGCCTTCGATAGGTTGTTCTGTTGCCTTCCATACCAGAACAATGATGACCCTAATTAAGGTTTTTTAATTTTTACATGCAAGCTCTTCTTCTGGTTTGCAAATGTGACAAAAAGGCAGGTGTTTTTTACCCAAACAGATGACCCAGTTTTTAAACTGCTAAGCATAATTCTGCATATGTAATCCCATGATGGCTATATATTTTTAGTCAATGTAAACTAGCCACACAGTGTTTGAGGCTGGTAGGCACCACAAAGATCAGGCCTTCAGGGGGGGTCATATGTGTGTGGCTCCTTCCATGTGATGCCATCCACACAACATCTGTACATATTTATTGTCAGTCTGTCTTTCCACATTTCTTTGTCTTAGATTATGAACCATTTAGATCACAAACCTTTTAGATGCAATAAAGCCATGCAGTTAATATCCAACAGTGATGCTCTTTTACAACAGAATAACTAACAAACGTCCCAACGTCAAACTGCATTCGCTAATTCCAAGTTCTACTTCAGATTGACCGTTAATGCTAAATGTTATCCCTGTTTTCATCTAGCCTAATAATTGTGTCCACAAGCACATATTCAGCATTCAGTCCTGGTGTTCTTCCTCCAAACTCACTGGTGTTTCTGCGTTTTAGGCCGCCGGAAACGCTGTCAAACGAGCTTCAGACAACCTGGTGAAGGCGGCGCAGAAGGCTGCGTTCGACGCGCAGGACGACCAGGCGGTGGTGGTGAAGAGCAAGATGGTGGGCGGTATCGCTCAGGTGAGAGCACCTTGAACAGCCGTGTGTGTGTGTGTGTGTGTGTGTGTGTGTGTGTGTGTGTGTGTGTGTGTGTGTGTGTGTGTGTGTGTGTGTGTGTGTGTGTGTGTGTGTGTGTGTGTGTGTGTGTGTGTGTGTACTGCATTGAGGGGTGGCTGTCGCCCTCCGTGGTTGACACCGCCGTCAATGTGTGGATGAATGTAGGGCAGTATTGTAAAGTCCTTTGAGTGGCCGCTGGTTAGAAAAGCGCTGTATAAAAAGGCAGTCCATTTACCATGCAGTCCACAAGGTTGTGCTTCTGTCCTGACGTACCTGACCTCCTCCAGATCATCGCGGCCCAGGAGGAGATGCTGAGGAAGGAGCGCGAGCTGGACGAGGCCCGCAAGAAGCTTGCAACCATCCGACAGCAGCAGTACAAGTTCCTGCCCTCGGAGCTGCGCGAGGACGGCCAGGACTAGTAAGGTCAACGCCCTGCGGTTGCTTAAGATACGGCTTTGACAAATCATGTGCTCAGGACGCCACTATCCGCTTCAGATCACGCAAATATAGTATTATTTTTTATGCTCAAGTCCACCCTTAGTATTCGGAGCGAAACGATACGAAAACAACATGAAACAATGAAGCAAAAGATCAAAGAAAATGTTGTATGGTTGCGTTACTGTTTTGATCACGTACGCTTTGATATGGTAAATGAGTTCAACGTTTTGTTTATGTATCCACATTGCATGTCTTTATGAACTTTATTTCTTTGTTAACTTTCTGCCAATAACAAGGCACCCTATGTGTTAGTGCCACCCTACTGAGAAAGAAATGCATGGCTTTAGTTCTGTAACACGTGCCATGTTTCCTATATGTGTTGAAAACACTCTGAACAAATACAGCACTTCTTGATATAAGGGTTAGTGTTGTAATAAATTACTTTGAGATTCAAAACCTCTCACATGAATTTTGTTAAAGTACTGATTGAGAAGAAATGTATTTTATATTGGATTTTATATAGCTAATGTTCATCCATTGGAGTTATATAAATAGCTCTATAAAAGCAATTGTTTTGGTTGGGACCAAATGAGTTATGGACTAAATTGAATTAAATCTATAATAACTTGTATATTTCTTGATTCTTCCTTGTCGTTTTTGCTCATGATAAAGTAATTATTGTTTATTTTGCAACAGGATGTTGTGACTTTACTTATCCAGGTTGTTGTTCAATGCATTTGTAACTGGCATCTGACGGTAATCAGAAGATGTCTTTGTTGTATTTGTATTAGTTTGTTTCATTTGTTTCATAACATCAAATCACCTTTCTTAGGCATTCTAATTGTGTTGTTAAATAAATGACAAAATGCTTTTGCACATAATCATGAAATGCATATGAGGAAGCAGATTATCGTGTAATATTTTGTTTTTTTATCTTGGCCCTACTTGATATAACAAAAAACGCGTATCCGGAATCCATATCAAACTTATTGATTTGCATATTCATGCAAAGTTTCAATATATATGTCAATTTGTTTTCAACATTTTATATATCAGAAAATATGCAACTTTCAAGGCACCATTATATTTTTTTCAATAAAGCTGTTTTTCCTTAAAATGATCTGCCCAATTGTTATTTTTTAAGATTTCCTAGATTTACTTTTAAAATACTAATGAACCCCCCTGTTATAATGGTTAGTTGTCTTTGAACAAAGTATACACAGAGGGAGGTGTTTTCCATTGTATGTTTAATGTTTGTTGATCAAAAAAACGATTCTAAATAAGTAGTTATTCAGTATTTATTCATTAATGCTTCTATCATTCACAAAAAAGAGGCAGAATTTTAAACACATTTATAAATAATCCGTTATCACTATGTTTTAAGAAAAGAACTCCATAATGACAATGATTTACTTCTCATAAAAGCCAATAAGTCCTGATGGACTGTTGCACAATGAACGTACTTCATTACCAACAACTGTCAAGCAAGTTATTAAAAGTTATGGAATATGTATGGTCTAAAGCTGTTCCTAAAATGGTCAGCATCTCTGCGTGTGGACCCAGAGGCCAGGACCAAATGTGGTCCTCTGACATCATTCACAGTGTAGAGTGACCGGCGCTACACTCCCCTCACTAAGCCTTTCCCTGCCAGGCTGTTCTCATCCCTCTGCATCAGTTGCCCTCACTTGCCACTTGAGTCTTTCCCCTCGGCAGGCTCGTCCCACGCTCAGAGTTCAGAGTTACAACATCCTTTTTTCTGTTTAGTGAGAAGTAACAAAAAACAGGCAAGATGGAGGCCATTAAGAAAAAAATGCAAATGTTGAAACTGGATAAAGAAAATGCCATCGATCGGGCCGAGCAGTCAGAGGGGGACAAGAAAGGGGCAGAAGATAAATGCAAACTGGTACGTATAAAAGAGACATATTCAAATGAATGATGTGTAGATACACATCAATTGGATATAGATGATGTGTATGCATTTGTGTGTGTGCATGCCCAATAACAGGACAGATATCCTTGATTAAAAGGGTTAGTTTTCAATGAGTGGTTTTATATTTGAAATGGTCTTTATACCATTTTACCTTTTAACTAAATGTGTAGAATCCCCAGTCTGCTAATAGGCCTACTCTATAACACTAAAGATAATATTTGTATAAAAACTCACCCATTTTGCTTATTTATACATTTTTATTCAACGTAACCTGAGTAGTAGTATAGCGTATACAACTCAACCTTTTACACTTTCCCAACTCTCATTTCTGTGTGACTGAGGCATGACGAGTGATGGTCTATTTTAGTGTTCCCTTTGAAACAGCCCTACCTCCTGTGAACTGCTGAGATAAAAGGATAGGCTTCTTTTTGGGCTGCATTAAAGTTCCACACTGACAGCAGCGGGATCAGAAGTATCCGTGGCTATTTCTGACCCCCAAGATGCCATGCTTGACATAACTGGACACTAAGGCTGATCGTATTGTGCCTGGAGAATAGAAATTGGCACAATGTCTTGAGAATGTTTGGGTCATGCGTCAGAATATTCCCTAATATTTGATAAAAAATGTTGACCATATTTGGGAACATAAGAAATTTGGAAAAACTAGAATCCTTTTTTTACATTCATTTACACAATGAAATCTTCACAATCAATTAAATGTTCTATCAACTTGTGCTCAATACCAGCTAATGCATCTTTTATGCGTTTAGGGAACTAGATTAGGGTTAGGCTACTTGACCCAGCTAGGCTAAAGGTCAACAGTTTACCGTCCACTCTATTCATAAATTACCAACCTGTTCATAGTTTGAATTTCATAATCAATACTTAGTGAGAAAGTTTATCAAAAGTTTTACAGTTCCCTAGATAATATTAATATCATTCAAATGTAAAATAGCTTAGAAAAAATGCTTTGAAAATGATACTCTCCTTGGCTTTTGTAGTTTTTGTTTTGTGTTGTCTACTAGTTCATGTTATTCCACATGTCTCCTAGCTAGAAGAAGAGCTACTGGGCCTGCAGAAGAAGCTGAAGGGCGTGGAGGATGAGCTGGACAAATACTCAGAGTCCCTGAAGGACGCGCAGGAGAAGCTGGAGCAGGCCGAGAAGAAGGCAACAGACGTAAGCACAGAAAAAACAATGTTTA
Organism: Gadus chalcogrammus; assembly: GCF_026213295.1. Lineage (NCBI taxonomy): Eukaryota > Metazoa > Chordata > Actinopteri > Gadiformes > Gadidae > Gadus > Gadus chalcogrammus. The sequence goes on along the minus strand of NC_079415.1, from coordinate 17,621,078 downwards.
CACAAACTCCCCTGTTCGTCTCTGAGATGTCTGCAATGGCGTCATCCACATAGTAAAGTCTCCCCCTGAAATAACGGTCTTGGGGAGTCACACCAAATGTATCGTCAAAATGTAGATTTTTATAACACCTTTCTCTTCATTCCCATGCAAGTCACTACTCTATGATCCGTTCAAGTGTAAGATGAATCCCTCAGTATTCAGGGTTGTGTTGGAGATGAGAGAGTGTGTCCGTTATCTTCATCCTGGTGCTCCCTGTCCCCCAGGCTGAGGCGGAGGTGGCGTCCCTGAACAGGCGCATCCAGCTGGTGGAGGAGGAGCTGGACAGAGCACAGGAGAGGCTGGCCACTGCCCTGCAGAAGCTGGACGAGGCGGAGAAGTCTGCAGATGAGAGTGAACGGTAAAGCTGGGTTGCTCTCTCACTCTCTCCTGTTCAACTGCTTATCCGGGGTCGGGTCGCGGGGGGCAGCAGCTCCAGCAGGGGGCAGCAGCTCCAGCAGGGGGCCCAAGACTTGCCTTTCCTGGTCCGCATTGACCAGCTCTGACGGGGGGATCCCGAGGCGTTTCCAGGCCAGTGTGGAGATATAATTTCTCCACCTAGTCCTGGTTCTTCCCCGAGGCCTCCTCCTTGGGGTACCGGGTTGTTATTTCCTTCTTGTTAAGAGTCTTGATGAGGTTAGAAAGCGAATTAAGACAGATCCGTAACAGACCTTAATTTCATAGTTTTTTTTGTGTAGAAGATGTCTCTGTAAGTCGCTCAGATGAGTCAGTTGGTACACACAGCAGTTTCCCCCTATGCCATAAAACAAAGATATGGTCTTTTGAAATCCAAAATTGAACTTCACCGTGATATACTCTCACCTAGGCTCTGATGGGTCTGAGGACCTGGCTCTGTGATTTAGCAGACTTAGAGGAGCTGATCTGAGGACCTGGCTCTGTGATTTAGCACACTAAGAGGAGCTGATCTGAGGACCTAGCTCTGTGATTTAGCACACTTAGAGGAGCTGATCTGGGGACCTAGCTCTGTGATTTAGCACACTTAGAGGAGCTGATCTGGGGACTTAAGAACAAGTAGGCAAGCAGCCCCCAATTCATACCTAACCCTCACTCTATAGACTCGTTTTGACATTCTTGAATAGCAAATGGGTTATTTTTTTGAGCTACAACCTCACATGACTGAGGATTTTTTGTTCTCTACAGAGGAATGAAGGTGATAGAGAACAGAGCCACAAAAGACGAGGAGAAAATGGAGATCCAGGAGATGCAGTTAAAGGAGGCCAAACACATCGCTGAGGAGGCTGATCGCAAATATGAAGAGGTGGGTTTTTACATTGGTTGGGTTTGGGTTAAACCCTGCCCTGCAATCAACTCAAGTCAACATTTAATCAGGGAATGTCTACTTTAATTTCAGCTGAATAAAACGTTAAAAGATCAAAACTCGTTGTGTTTTTCTCGTTTCAGGTGGCTCGCAAATTAGTGATCCTGGAAGGAGATCTGGAGCGCTCTGAGGAGCGGGCTGAGGTGGCCGAGGCGTAAGCTATGCACCTTTGAATGTCACTTGATAAACACATATAAACATACGGTAACATATTGTTTCTACATATAGTTCTTTAATCAGTCACAATAATAACTCGACCCAACTGAGACATGGACTCTACCTGCCTTGCTCTGTAATTGTACTGTTATGTAAAGCATACATTGGGCTTAGACCACGTTTATCAACAATGATTAGATATAGGTAACTTTAATTAATAACTGTATTGTTTATTTGGAACAAGTAAGTCAGCTGAAATCAAGATAATATTCTGCTAGACTTTGAGCATTTTGTTTTTGCACCCTTGGAAGGTTACTGACCAGTCAGGATTCAATGGCTGTTGTCTAAGTAAAAGTAATGTTACTGTTACAGCTTCATGCTGTTGATATTCTGCAATCTGATAGATTTTTCGTTACTCAGAAAATCGGGTGACCTTGAAGAAGAGCTGAAGAACGTCACCAACAACCTGAAGTCCCTGGAGGCCCAGGCTGAGAAGGTGCGGTAGTCTGCTAGCTTGCGTCTGTTTCACACAACACCGTGTCCTGCTCTGTCCACTTTGTAGTCAGTGCTACGTTCTACAGCACTCAGGAACCACTGATCAATCCACACACTGACGCAGACCATCAAAGTCAGCGGTAGAGATAGACATGATATTCACTTTCCAACTGAAAGTACGATCGATTGAATGTTGAAGTTCCTTGAGAAACTCTATTTCATTGAATTAGAATTATCATTATTATGATTCTCATTATTAATATTAATACTGGTTTACTTCATATCTTCTTCTTTCTTGTGGTTATTACAAATTATCATTGTGATATAAGCATCTAATAAACAATTAGCAATGATCAAAGATCAATGTCTACTTTCAATATGAATGTGTTGTATGTATTATGAATATTAGTGAACCTTCCAATTGGCTCACTATTTGATTTCCAATTTATTTTTCTGATTGTAGTACTCACAAAAGGAAGACAAATACGAGGAGGAAATCAAAGTCCTAACAGATAAACTGAAAGAGGTGAGTTTTGAAGGACTTTTCCTTTGCTATTTTCTACATTTTTCTAAATAGAACGAAAAAGATGGTTGTTTAGGAGAGTCTTGTGTGTGGGGGTTTCCCTAATAGGATTACTTTTGAATATATTAACAAATACTGAGTGTGCCTTCCTCAGGCTGAAACCCGTGCTGAGTTTGCTGAGAGGTCTGTTGCCAAGCTTGAAAAGACTATTGATGACTTGGAAGGTTTGTACTTCACTGTGGCCCCTTGGTCAGCCTTATCTTTAATAATCTGCCATTCCATTTGCATGGGAAAGGCTCCTTGGAAAACCTTTATTCCATTGAAAGGACGTGTCACTGTTAAAATACATACAGTTAAAATATCTATATCTATATCTACCTATAGATATACAGTATAGCTATATATATATATAAATATAAACATATTTTTATCGTTATATATATTTATACATCTCATTTGAAATAGTTTTATAATTCAAGAAAATACACAGATATGTCCCTCACTTACTAAAATGATATCTTATCGTATTTCAAATTTCCCATATTTTTTTTTTGATTTACTGTTTAATTTCTTCCTATTTTCTAATGCATCCTAAATTATTTCTATGCGTTCTGCAGATGAAGTCTATGCCCAGAAGCTGAAGGGCAAGGCCCTGAGTGAGGAGCTGGACCTGGCTCTGAATGACATGACCACCTTGTAGATTCATCTTCACCTCCAAGCTTCCCTTTGCCAAATCCAAAGCCATCTCCTCGGATAGGAATATTACAGTTCAAGTATGGATCGCAATCCTGACATAGTAGTAGATTTAACGAACTACTTATTAACCGCTGCCGCCTTAATGTTTTCAGTGGTACCTCAATGCTCTTCTGATATCCCAGTAACATCTATAAATATGTACTTACATTTAATGTATTTCCTGTAATCACCGCTTCCTTTAATAAAGATCATGAAGAATTCTCTTGATTATTCCAGATTGTGAAGGTACATTTTAGAAAACACCATGACTTACTGCTAGGATCTGAAGCGAACAGAGCTGGCTTGGTCAAGCTTTGGATGGGAGACCCGTTGGAGCGTGTAAATGTGTTGCAGGGCCAGCAGGGGGCACTCATCCCTCTGGCCTATATCCCCAATACCCGAAGATAGAATTGTATTGGATGCTGTTTGTAAACTTTTGCTGCAGAAAAACGTGCTTCACTTGTTTCAGATTTAGCTAAAGCTTTGCTTAATTTTTCCTAGATTTAGTAAATAAACAACCCTCCAAAATACCCTGCCATTTCCATTGCCCTTTTTCACATAATATAAAATCAAAGGTATATGTTCCAGCTAAATCCACACCTTAAATCTAAATCTACATTATATATCTAAATCTAAATCTGGTACCTAAATCTAAATCCTACATCTTAATGCTTAATCTGAAACGAAATCATATTGAAAAATCCTTCAACACGTAAAAACTAGGATCGCCTTGGCAATCCAGAAAAGTAACACTTTTAAATCAACGTTCAAACATATTCATAATCATGCATTTATTGAAACGAATGGGAAGACAAGGGCGACATCTAGAGGGTGATTACCAAACACACAGAGGCAAATGGACGCAGTGGGACCGAATACATTTCCCCCCATAGGAAAACCTCCTGGCCATCTTACTGGATGTGTACGTTTGTGAAGAGGGGCAATCTCTATGCAAGGCACTATAGAAGAAAGGTTCCAGGGGGTAAACTTATCACTTGCTTGCACACGCACAACAAAAACAATGTTTTTGTAATGTGTAATTTATACTGCGTTATGCCATACATCCCCCAGTATAGTATTCAGGCTGACCCGCTGGGGTCATGGTCTAATGGACAACTGAAAAAACAGAAAATCCAGAAAAGCATAAACCCTATGACGATTCAACACATGATTTAGAGCCTGTATTCACTTTGGGACAACCATGTCATTGTTCACCGAATTGGACACTTCGTGCAGTCTCCCAGTATAGGATTCGGTCTGGCCCCAATGGGTTTTCCACTCAACCGATCGCCTATTTTAGGCCAGAATTTCACAGTTGCTTATAGCAATGAAAATGTATCTACTGCAAAGATCTGATAATAATTGAAGAGGATTAGGGCTACATTAATTATTTTTTTATTCTGAGTTTAAAATTCGGAATTCTAAGAATAAAGTCTCAATTCTGAGAATAAAGTCAGAAGTTCCCAACAGGCTATCTGTAAGGAACCAAGTTCAGTCACATGTCACATTGTGACATACTGGACGGGAACCACACACTGATTGAAGAAGTGAGAAGGAAGTTTTTGCTTCTCACAGGGGACCCTGTAGACAGAAGAGGATGTGGCCCTTATCCGTAGGTAATAGATACATAATCCTACATAATCAGATAGTAGATGTCCTGTTTAGTATACAATATGAGTGTTTGGGGGGGCCGAAGGTGATTTAACCTGTGGAACATTGACCTGAAATAGGCATTTCAGCCATATAATCTGAGAGTGGGTAAAACCCATTGGGGCTGGACTGAATCCTATTGGTAGACGCTACGTGAGGGGGTCAATATGTGTGAACATTAACATGGCCCCAAAGTCAATACAGGCTCTAAACCAGCCTTCCTTTTTCTAAGTGTTTAAATGCGAATAAGGTCACTCATGACTAGAGGAGAATAGGGAGCTGTGAATCGGGAGCTTCGCTCGCTGTAGCTCTTGTGCAATCAATGCAGAGACTTGTTGGATCACAGCCAAATAATCAGCTCTGCAGTGTTCCTGTAGAGGCTTGTTGAAGGCCACCTCAGCTGAAGGTTGAAGTTGAAGGTGCTCTGCCTATAACACAGTGATGATTCTACTGTTACCTGTTGAACCTCCCTGAAGGAGGGAAGTCGAAGAGCAGCACCTGGCGGTTCAGCAGAGGCTGAGACATCGACAACACAACAAGACTGCATGTTCGGTGACAATGTACCTGGGTTTCCTGCCTAGGATCAATGTGTGTGTGTGTGTGTGTGTGTGTGTGTGTGTGTGTGTGTGTGTGTGTGTGTGTGTGTGTGTGTGTGTGTGTGTGTGTGTGTGTGTGTGCGTGTGTGTGCGTGTGTGTGTGTGTGTGTGTGTGTGTGTGTGTGTGTGTGTGTGCGTGTGCCTGTGTGTGTGTGTGTGGTTCAAGGTATATTTGACTATTCCTCGTATTGTATGTTTTAATAAGTCCATTTTACATTGTTTTTACTATATTCAGATGACACTAAACAGTTATTTGTAGCCTCTGACCAATGTGTTTAAGGGCAATACAAAATGTAAGGCCTTGATATGAGCCAGTAACTTAACCTCAGAGAAACTAACAACACCCCATAGGAACGGTCACCCACACCTACATCTCAAGAACGTCATCAAGCAGTTAATCTAAATGGTAATGAACCTAATCACCTTTTGTACCAATATCCTAGATCCCCAACCTAAAAGACACTCATGATTAACTATTCTAAATGTTGATCATAAAATCGAATCACTCTTTTAATCAATCTGAAATCGTTTGGTCATAACTGAGTACAACAGTTTTGGGGAACTCCCGTCGGATCCAATCAGAAAGGTGTGATATCCTCTGCGGCCAGACACAGTGCAGAGGAGGCCCAATAGTATCCAAGGCCTATTAAGTGATCAAAACAATGTTTGATCGTTTTAATGTTGGAAGAAGAAAGTAGCACTGATACAACAAAATTACATGAGAAACATCAGGATCTGTAGTCTGAATCAAATCCTCCAAGCACCCATCTCGATAAATGACCCAATGATTTGCATTGACATGCTCCTTATAGGCATGGCTAGGCAACTTTATGTATAGCACTTTTCATACAAGAGGAAGACTCAAAGTGCTGCACGTAAAAAACTTGTCATACAATAAAATGAAATAATAAACTTAAATAGAGAAATAAAATATAATAAGGCAAAGTTAAAAAAAAAAAACATTGTAGAAAAAGTACAAAAGTCAAAAGTGTGATATATTTAAGAAGCTAAGGCAAGCTAGAGTAAACATAAAAGTCCTCAGTCTTATACAATAATGTAAGCCATCTCCTTGGGCTCAAGGGTCCGAGGAAACTCCGATCAGCCTTCCTCGGGAGTCTCACTCCACGCGCGTGTCTTGCTATGCCTCGCATGGACCCAGAGGTCTGCTCTGATTGGATGGTTTTCTCTCCCCATATGCCGTCGCTGTCCAACCATTGGCCCGCCTCTGGTTTCCCGGCGTATGGTCCCTCTCTGCTGAAGGCTGATTGGCTGAGAGATGACACGGGTTGTCAGAGCTATTATGTCTCCGCCCGACCTCTTGATTCTGATTGGATGAAAAGTCGGCTTTTGTGAAATGGGCGTTATTCACCGTTAGCCTCCCACTACGCCCTGTCTTCCGCCCTCACATATATAAACAATACGTTGGCGGTGTGAAGGAATACCATCGGAGACATATATTTTGAAGCACTTCATACAGGTGGGTAAGGGTTTTAATGCTCTGTGACTGTAATGTTAGTGTGTTTATGTAGGACGTTGTTACACCTGTTATGAGTTGGCGATAGAACCCCCTCTTCTGGTGCCTGGATGCCCTTAAACGAGACACCTATGACGTACAGCACCCCGGTCTAACTTGTCGTACTTGCATACATCAGAGTGGTTACTGTAATTACGCTTAACTCTAAATGTATTCAGTCCAAACACTACAATTTGGCTGTTTTTTTCTTCTTCATTAAGTATGAAATGTTGCAACAGGAAGGGAAGGGGGGCCGGTCCGTTCGGGGTTCGGTCCGTGTAGAAACAACCTACTACTGTCGGATTAGTGACTATTGGATTACCGATGTGGAGCTTGTAACTGTGCTAAACCGGTGATCTGGAGGAAGATCCAGCTGAGGAACATAACAGACAGCGATTTAACCACCAGGCAGGTTGTAATGGATTATTAAGTGAGGTTTAGAAACCCACCTTTAGGTCTGAGGCTGTCTAACATGTGAGGAGGTCTGGGCTCTGACGGGGTCTGAATTTGACATTGACATTTGTGGTTTAATGACAGCCAAGTCTGTTAAACGGTCTAAATATAATCCAGAAATCTGCCTATTATGAACTTTAACTTTGTTCACAGTCCTGTGTTTTTAGATGTATAGTTAAGGTGACCGTGTTTTTAATGTCATGCGTTTTAGATATGTGTCTGGCTGTTAACAAACTAATCATGCGTGCACAATGTCGTTGCCTAATCATATATTATCGATCTAGACCATATTATTAGTTAATACTGTGGTTTCGTTGTATCTTTATTCCATACAACCATCTTCCACGAAGCTAGGTGAAAGGTCACACTGATATCTGCGCCTGTATGCATTAATCTAAAGGCATGACTTTTGAGGTCATACTGAATTAACATTTTTATGTTTTTACATTTCTCATCTCTACTCTAGTTGAAGCACAATGCCTGGATCAACCCCATCTAGCTGCCTGCCACAATGGCCAAACGATGTAGGAATTATTGCCTTGGAGGTGTACTTTCCCTCCCAGTTTGTTGACCAGACTGAGTTGGAGGAGTTTGATGGAGTTTCCGCTGGCAAGTACACTATCGGCTTGGGCCAGGCGCGGATGGGCTTCTGCTCAGACAGAGAGGACATCAACTCCTTGTGCCTGACTGTGGTTCAGCGCTTGATGGAGAAGAATGGCTTGGGGTTTGATAGTATAGGTCGCCTGGAAGTCGGCACCGAGACCATTATTGACAAGTCGAAGTCCGTCAAGACTGTCCTTATGCAGCTGTTTGAGGCCTCTGGCAACACAGACGTTGAAGGCATTGACACGACCAACGCCTGCTATGGAGGTACAGCAGCACTGTTCAACGCTGTTAATTGGGTGGAGTCCAGTTCCTGGGATGGTGAGTTCCTTAAATATGTGTATGCTCATTGAAATTATACAGTTTATTGTTGTTGTAGCAGCAGTGAAGTATTATTTTAAAGAAATTAATATTAGAAATTGTGAAACTTGTTATTGGTTAATAAAATTGTTGATAAGCAATTAAGGAAATTGCGGAGTCAGCCAATGTCAACACGTATTCGTTTAACATTTCTGTATTGAACACATTGTTTACTTACATTTATCTTTTCTTATTTTCTCCCCTCTAAGGTCGGTATGCTTTGGTGGTAGCAGGAGATATTGCCGTCTACGCGTCTGGCAGTGCCCGACCTACAGGGGGCGCTGGAGCTGTGGCCATGCTGGTGGGTCCTGACGCACCGTTGGCGCTGGATCGAGGTCAGTCAATACACACTCTTGTGTTGATGGATGTTCACAGCTAGATGCGCTGAACATTTTAATTTATCATAATTTGAATAATAAACTTGAATGTATATAAGATGAAATGAAATAAACAAAATATATTGACTAATCATTTATTAAAATCCTGAGGATCTGGGATTTCTATAAATGGTTTAAATACTTTCTTCGAAATGCAAAGATTAGGTGAACCGAATACTAAAGTCAGCCAGTGCAGGTTTAGTGTATATTTAATGTGCATGTGTTGAATATTTAAAATGTGGGTGGAGCTCTAAAGGCAGGCTGCAGTGCCCATGAATGGGCTTCCAGTGGTCCACTGCAGCTTTGGAAGCTGATATGTCATGGTTGTACTTGAGCATGCAAGTCCGCTGTAGCAAGGTCTTTGTTTCACTACGCTATTGTTTATCAAAACATCCTGCCTGTGGATAGTTTATGTGGCTGTATGTGTACACAGATTGTAAAGATACACTCAAAGTACAACATTTTTGTGCTGTATCATAACCGCAGTGCATCCTTGTCTTGCACAGGCCTACGAGGAACTCACATGACGCACGCCTATGACTTCTACAAACCAGACATGGTCTCAGAGTACCCGGTGGTCGATGGAAAGCAGTCCATTGAATGCTACCTGAGTGCCTTGGACCGCTGTTACTCTGTATACCGCAGCAAGATCCATGCACAGTGGCAAAGAGGTATAGAGGAGGTTTTGATCGTTGTTCCTATGTTTTTTTCACTGATTAATAGCTGTTGTGGGTTACATTGTGTTAGAACTACCCCAAAATAGCAGGTATGTTTTGTCTCCTCGGTTTGTGTGTGACATCTCGATTTTCTTGACAGCTGGGGTGGAGAAAAGTTTCAGCCTGGAAGACTTTAGCTTCCTGGCATTCCACTCGCCTTACTGCAAGTTGGTGCAGAAGTCGCTAGCACGGTTAATGCTCAACGACTTCCTTGTGTCCAGCCCCAGCTCACAGACGGGACCCTTCGCCGACCTAGAGGCCTTCAGGTATTGTGGTGGACATTGTTCATTACTCAAGGATCAGTTTTAGAATGGTTGGGAACCCTTTTTTGTGCATGTTTGGTCCTCTTTTACGGTGTCAAAGAAAATCTGAATCAGTGCAAAGTTTATGGGCTACTATGTTAAAAATAATCCTATTCACCTGTTCATATTTCATGTTTTGAATTGTATTTGATGTTGATCTCAAGGGATATTAAACTGGCGGACACCTACTTCGACCGGGACGTGGAGAAGGCTTTCATGAAGGCCAGTGCAGAACTTTTTGAGAAGAAGACAAAGTCCTCTTTGCTAATCTCCAACCAGAATGGCAACATGTACACCCCATCCGTCTACGGCTGCCTGGCCTCGCTTATTGCAACGTACGTTTGAACTTGTTTTCGGACACTCACACTACTTAACTTTATGAGAGTACCTAGTCACAGTACAAGAATCTGTGCTTCTGTGAACCATTCGTTGTGATATTGGTGTTTTTCTATGGTAGATACTACCTCTAGATGACCGGTCTGTGATTGACTAAAATGGTTTACTTTGCTTTTCTACAGACATTCTCCTCAACAACTGGCAGGTCAGAGGGTAGGACTCTTCTCCTACGGCTCGGGTTTGGCTGCAACTCTCTACTCCATCAGCGTTACACAGGACCATACACCTGGTGAGTTTACGCACAACCCTTTCTAAGTACAAAATAAAAGCCTTAGAGTGCAACTCTACTGACATGCAGGTACCCAAACTAAATAATGACATTGATGCAGCTCACATTTTGTCCGGAATGGTTTAATTTCTAGAATTGAAATGCTCCTAATTTCATTAGTAATGGATGACATTTCTAATTGACTGTTTTTGGGTTGCTCTCAGGGTCCCCACTGGACAAACTAGTGAGCAGCCTTTGTGACCTGAAGGCCAGACTAGACTCCAGGAGGAAAGTGTCTCCGAACGTCTTTAGTGAAAACATGAAGCTGAGGGAGGAGACCCACCACCTCGGTACGGACCTCCTAGCAACACCGTTAGAAAGGCTTCTGTTGGACTTTCATTCATTAGTTGTTCTTGTTTTCAAAGATACAAAACATGCACATTAACTCCAGGACAATTTTTGTGTGAATTTCTCTGCATTGATGTGTCCCCTTATGACACTGATTTGGAGCCGGGTGATAGCTGGTCAAATGTGTTTTTAGAATTCCGACTTTTGCTTTCTGAACCAAATGTCTTTGATTTAAGAAGTTGAAAAAAAAAAAAAAATCCCCTCCTAATCAGATTGGATCCACAAACGTGGATGTTAGCCCTTTTGAAAAAAACACGACAGATTCAAATCCTCCAAGGAACCCTGAAGTGATTGTGAAGTGTCTGTTATCTGCTGGTGGTCCCGCAGCGAGCTACACGCCCCATGGCTCTGTGGAGGAGCTGTTCCCAGGAACATGGTACCTGACCAGGGTAGACGACAAGCACCGCAGGGAGTACGCCCGCTGTGCCAACATCGACGACTTGCCAGAGGCCCGACAGACGATGTCCAACACATCAACAGAGGTATTTCACACACTCAATACATTCACGTATAAATGTGATGATGAACCCCAGGGTGCAGTTTCCGAGAAAACATTTGTGGTCACAGGCTGATTGACGACTCTGAAACATGTAGCATGTTAAATAAAATGACTGTTAGTTCTGCACTACAACATGTGTTATCAGTCTAATTAAGCATGTTGAATGAGCTGAGCAATTGCTTTTTGAATTAGATTCATATGGAAGTAGAGAAGCTATTGTATTGGTGAATGTGCCAAGGCCCTAGGAGCTACAAGTTGCTTCTACTGCTTACAATTCCGCTATGAAGTTAGCAGTTGTGCTTAGAGGAAGAAGAGTATGAGACTACCTAGATCCATTCTGTTGATACATGGAAAGCGTCATTAATTCCGAGGGGCTAGTTTTGCCTTAAGTCATTGTCAAGTGCATGTGATGAACACATTTAGAAGGAGATGTGGGCAATATGCCTAACTTTGAATGAGTCAAAAGTCCGGGCTTAATTTAGCAGTGCCCAAATGCACTGTATGTCCCTGTAAGCCAGTCTGAATTAGTTGTAATGTGTACATTAAGAAACCTTTTGGTACTGTAATGTCTGATTCCTGAGCACTAAGCTGTGTGGCCCACAGCCCTTCTGAATCCAGTGGACTGCTTTCCCCCCCTGCAGCACATCGTCGGCCACGCTACGAAGCTGCCCTGTGTCCGGGCCTCCGCGGTCAGCCCCGGGGAGGCGGTCAGCAACGGGGCCCACTAGCCTACCTCTGTGAGGTATCCACCAACGGTCCACCTCGATAGACGCTAGGATTAACATTTTACATTTTAATTGTTGAAATTGATTGTTTTCTAATAACATAGAAAGTTTGTACAAAGTAATTAGGGGAGCTTTAAGTTGCCGGAACTGCCAATATTCCAAGAAATACCAATAAAAAATGCTGTTCTTGGGAAACTGAAAGGCAATACTAAAAAGAAGAGTAGAGAAGATTCTACATTTTACTTGACCGTTTCCAGATGTTAGATATTTACGTTCAAGGGAGGGAATATGACAGCGATGTGATGCTATTGTGTTCCAGTAGTTTATAATGAACTCACTGGATATCAAGAAGAGAATTACCGCAGATGAAAAAGCAAATTATAGGAATATATTTTGGAACTGTTAATTTATACATACATGCTGCTATGTGTCACCATGATGTCATGTCTCTTCTAGCTGTACAAAGGAGCGAGTGACTCAAACTTATTTCATTTTATGTTGCGATACCTTTATCTGGTGTCTGGGAAACATCATCATGAATATCCTTTTTGTATGACCTGTGTGAATCAGTAATGGTGACATTATGATCAGCTTAATTTGCTGCCACATCACCAGTCAGTTTTTTTTTTATATATCAAGTATGTTTGCATACATGTTTGAAATGGTTTGAAAGTGTTTGTGATGCTGGTCAATGAAATACAGTCCATGTTATGCTATGTGGGCAATGTGTGAAACGTGAAAAAAATCAAGTCAATGTAAACTTAATCCTGCAATCCATTACATTACACAGAGCAGGTTATAAAAATACTTAATGGCTCTTCTGAGCTCGATCTCAGTAAGGACTCTTCTGTCTCCAATGCAGACCCAACTAAGGCAGTTTTCCATCTTATATTATAATATTTTGCTTACTGCACCGTCCTGCAAATTTAGATAAAGATCACAGTTATTCTGCAGCATGACAAGCTTATGATAATCATAACCATGATACTCTCAGTACAAGTGGTAATGGAATGACTGGAGATCTCCATACATTGCTCACTACTCTGTATAGCTTAAACGTGTCAATGAATGTTTGATTTGGTTATTTTTTCTTCACTTTGAGTGGACTCGGGCTGTTTTTATGATGTGTCCTAACTGAGATTATTTATATTTTATAGACCAGGAGATAATTGGATATGGGTGTCTAATCAGAGAACTTTATAGATCAGTCTGAAGTTTATTTAGCAATAAAGATAACCAAAAATAAACGTGTGATTCAAGCGGTTTATTTTGATGCCATATTAAACAAAGTCATACATATTTTATCCATTATTTCCAAAATAAGCATTATTCACTACAGATCTGACATCTCTGTCATTCTTTCCAAACAAACAAGTACAGAACATAGGATTAAATCAATGTGTTTTATTATTTAAGGAAATTGACAAACCATTACTTTCAGTACACTCCCAAGAACACACACGCACACTCACACATACACGAGTCACGATACAAGTGCAGTGGACTGGACTTCCTCAGCATTGTATGCCGGACGTGTTGGTGGTTCTGCAGCGCAGACAACCACCTGTTCAGACCGGTCTGTTGCCATGTCCACCGCTGTCCTCTTAATTTTTCTTCTATGCAGAGGTGCCCAAATTTGAGCTATAATTTTACATTAACGTATCACGATAATAATGCCGGATAATGGTTACAGATTACCAATAACTGACGTAACACGTTTACGTATATGGTTGACGGTACAGAATCCCATTGGGTTACGTTAAGCTGCTCGCTGGCTCTACCCAGTGGCGAACAAGAAACATACTCCGCAAAACCTCCACACCAGCAACTGGTTTAGATGTGAGGCTCAGTCGATGGTTAATACCAGTGTTCAGGATCATCTGATTTTATAGAAGCCTACTCAAAAGGGTATGCATGAAGATTCCTGCAGACACACGAAAACCTACGAATGGTTCGCGCCAAAACAGAGGCCAGAAAAATACCTGTAATAATTCTTTAATAGGTCCATGGTAATAACATGGTACTATTTTACAGTACTTACTATCTTGAATCCACTCAAAATAAGGGTATCTCTAACAAAACATCCCATGATGCATTTTGATGTAATAGAATGTACATCAGAGCGATGTACATTCTGATGTTGTAAGGCAGACTAATATGCAATCAGATTTGCGGGTAAGGCTTTTTCTGGGAAGATGTTTCAGTTTTACTTCCAACCCGATTGACCCAGAGCAGAGAGGACAGGATCCTCTCCGTTTGGCTTAGGTAAGGACTTGCCCATATGTTGACATTTGTTGCCCCGCCAATGTCCAAACTGTTATTCAACTTGAGTCTGGATGATCTCACCGGTGTAAAACCTGTAAACTTGTCTGAAACAATGCAGTGACTCAATATCTGGTTGAACAATACTAGTCTAGTCTGCTCAAATTTCATAAATATTTATTACATATCAAGGGACAGAAGTAACTACTTTCACAGCAGTGGTCTACAGCACTTAAAATAAATGCCCAAATTATAATAATCATAATAATAATAATATAGTTTAGTTTTATTTGAGGCCACATTTGATACACAAACATTTACAAGTAGTACTTGGCATTAAAAACAATGGCAATACAATATTTTAAGACACTTGGTGTTTTGTTTAGTTTTTAGATTTTTTTTTACTCATTTTGATATCACAGAAAAGTTCAGCAACAGTCTAAACAGTAAATATTAATTCAGATACAAAAGAAAACACTGCAAAACGACAGGGGAGGTAGAAAAAAGGAGTCCCAAATAAACCGAGAATGAAACGACTGTAGGGACTGATGGGTATTATAATACGATAATCATAATAATCATAATAAGAACAATAACAAGAGAAGCGGTGGTACAAACTGCCGCCAACAAACACTCCCAAATCACACTTAATAGGAACAATAAATAGCTAACAGGTTGTTTAAATTTTAAAAAATACACCTACCAGATCTTTATCCCTTTATTCATATATATATATATATATATATATATATATATATATATATATGTATAATGTATTTAGTGCTAGGGGTGAAGTGGGACGAGAGTCCAAAGGAAGAAGCTGTAGGCTAGCACTGTGGGACAGAGGAGGCACAGAGACAAGCAGGGCAGGATGATCTAGATCCACAGAGAGGGCCCCAAAGCACTGCTCTTCTGTGCGCTCCAACACCTCGACCGTGTGTGTGTACCATGACCTACCGGTCCTACCGCTCAGTGTTGGTTAACACCTTGAGCCTAAATAATACTCGTTTTCCCGTGCTGTGAGGACTCTGTGTTTGTGTGTGTTTGTCTCTGTGTGTGTGTGTGTTTCGTGTGGATTCAAGAGCTTATGGGGCCGGTTCGATTTTTCCAGGTGATGTTGTAGCCCATTTCACTCAATGGTCACCAAGGAATTGTTTCAAAGCAACCAAAAGTGTGAGAAAACCTCTGTGATGGATTATCACTATAAAAACCACTTCAACACAATTCCTTGAAGAACTTGAATAAGTTCGATTTTTTCTTAAACGTTTTATTCGGTTTGAATTTCATATTTTCTTCTCATCATACCTTTTCCTACCTTCTGTAAGAATTGGTGTATTAGGAACTTTGTTAAAAAAAGGTGCTGAATAAAGTTTTTGATATTATTGATATATTTTATATTCTTTCTATCTGTCTTTTGTTCAAATCTCTGACATAGTGAGATAGCTAACTGACCTCTGCAGTTTCATGCTCTTTCAAAGCATTGTGAAGTATTTGTTTAAGCATTAATTGTATTTATTGTTATTATGGTATCGTTAATGACCACATCACAATGCGCCTCCTGAGCTGTAGAGATCCACATACCTTACACAACCTAACACACACACGCGCACACACTAACACACACACACACACACACACACATACACACACACACACACACACACACACACACACACACACACACACACACACACGTTTGTTTAGTCTTACATTGGTAGTCATATGCATTGCAAACTGTATGTGAAAAGTGTAAAGGTAGAAAATACACAATACGTCTAGCAAAGGCAAGTCATGCATTTTTTTTTAAGGTATTCTCATTGTTTTCACGAGAAGGTTGTCTCAATGCATGTGGCTTTAAGGGAGTGCCTCCAAATTGATGCCAAGAGAATGTAGTTCTGGGTCTTTATACCTAATATTTAGTGTTTACTACAATCATGGCTGCTACTGTTAGGCCCCGGCGTATGGTGGTTGTTCAGAGGTGTCTTCAGTGTAGGATGCTGGGAAATGGCACTTGTGGGACGCGCGGCTCCAGCCCTATCGACCTACATTCCTACCTACCTATACTGTGGGGAACGCAAACAACAGGGACGCGTGTGTGAGAAGAGTGTAAAACATCATACCTTCACTAAACATGGTAATAAAATGTATATATATTTTTATAATATATTGATATATGCATCACAGGCATGACAGCCATACCGTCCATGTATATGCATCTTAATGTATAAACAGATGTACACATACATGTTCATATATCATAAAATATCTGAAACCGGATCAGGGGAGGGGGATGGGTCAATCACTTCATACACTACACAGGAGGAGCCAGAGCTACCTCCGCAGCGCACTGTGAACACAGGAGGGGCGAAGTCGTGCCTTGTTGCGTACATTTACATTCAGGTTTTTTTGGTTGTCACCATAAATAGTATCTCTATAGGGTGGTCGAGGGGGTCGAAGGTCAAAACTCTTGATTAGTAAACATCGCGCTGTCGCCGCCTCGCTCTCACCGCCTCGCTCTCACCTTGGGGAGGGTGGGGGGTTCACAAGACAATAACTGGTCCCCAGTACACCTGATGAAAAGGAGGGGGGGGGGGGGGGGGGAGACCCGTAGACACCATACACAACTAAACAAATGTAACAATGCAAACGTAAAATGTAAAAAATCAAAATGAAAGAACACACAACTTGGAAAACAAAAAAAAGAAAGAAAAGGAAAACACGACCGCGGTACAATGCACAGTGTCAGGGGCGGGGGAGCGTAACGATGACTGGGCCCGGGCGGGAGATTGTCTTCATTTGAGGTCCAGGACGTCTCCGAAGGAGGTGGACAGGGTGAAGGCGGCGGCCAGCAGGGGGCACTCCTCTGGCAGCACGGCCCGCTCGGCCTCCGGCTCGGGGCTGGGGATGCAGTGCTGCTGCTGGCCGTCGGGGTCCGCGTCGTCTGGGGACTCTGGGGCCATGCTGGGGGGGACACACACACCATACACATGTTACCTTAATGAACATCAACCACACATCATACACATGTTAGACCTTAATGAACATCCACCACACATCATACACATGTTAGACCTTAATGAACATCCACCACACATCATACACATGTTAGGCCTTAATGAACATCAACCACACATCATACACATGTTAGACCTTAATGAACATCAACCACACATCATACACATGTAAGACATTAATGAAAATTAACCACATATAATACACATTTTAGACCTTATAGGGGTAGTTCGGAATTTTGGACATAGGGCCTGATTCCGAAGTGAGCATTGGTATTCTATATCACTGGAGACAGTTTTCAACACATTTCATTCAGTCCTTCTAGTTGCAGAGTTCGCTCGTGCTAGGCTAGCGCAAGTCAACGGGCAATGCTAGCCTGCTATTAAAAACAGTCTTACCCACTCCACAGTACACCCGAGGTAAATCAATTATAACGCCAGACTATAGATTTAAATGTCTGTGTTGATAGAATAATGTTAGAAATAAAACTAACCTTGCATCGCATGAATCATCGAGGGACTACTTTCTCAGCAGAAGCGGAATTCTACAATGCGCTGGTTAGGTTTGTAACCGAATCACGACAGAAGAACGTAAACAGAGAAGCGTGGGACAGAAGCGCAATTGAACGACTAGGCAACATGATGGTTCAGTGTGCTTTTAGAAATTGTAGAAATAAACGGTACAGATGGGCACCACAAAGTTTCCACCAATTTCCAGTGTGAGATCCAGAAAGGACTCAACTGTGGCTTGTTGCTGCTGGCTTTGACATCAAAACACCGGCTCGTACATGTACGGTTCGTTGGATACAACAGATTCCTCATAATCGTCTTCAAAAGCAGATGCATCGCTAACTCCTCCAAACGTGGCCATATCTTGTTAATTTAATACGCTTGTAGAATTCCTTCGTTCACTGTACTCTGCGTTTGTAGCAATGACAGCGGCAGGTAACCTAGGTATCAGTCCGCCGCTGCCGTAGCCTACGTACAGGAATATAAACACTGCTGCTGAGACCCCGCAATTCCCTCAAAATGCAATGCAATGCAAGGTTGGTTTTATTTCTAACATTATTCTATAAACAGACATTTAGATTTATAGTCTGTCGTTATAATTGATTTACCTCGGGTGTACTGTGGAGTGGGTAAGACTGTTTTTAATAGCATTGCATTGCATTGCCCGTTGACTTGCGCTAGCCTAGCACGAGCGAACTCTGCAACTAGAAGGACTGAATGAAATGTGTTGAAAACTGTCTCCAGTGATATAGAATACCAATGCTCACTTCGGAATCAGGCCATGTCCAAAATTCCGAACTACCCCTTTAATTAAAATCAACCACCTCATCTGTTGTTGTGGTATTTAAAGGGATGGTATTATGCCTGCAAGTGTGAAGGTGATTAGCCATTGTTTGCTGTTTAAAAATCTCAGCAGATTTTCAAAAGGCTTGTAGTGGCTTATCACACTCACACTGGTGGCATAATAGCACCCCTTTAACAATATGGAATACAACAGACCGAAGCTGAACAGACAGTGCTGGTGTTTGGAAAAGAACGATCGTTCAGTGTCTATATAGTCTATATAGATACATAGTCTATATATTAGACTATGTATCTGTAGAGCAAAAAATACATACTATGTAGCATGGGTTAAGATAAAATGTGGTCATCCCATTCTGTCTGTCCTTGTTCATTGAGTTGCTAAACAAAAACCATGTCCCCATTTTGTCTTTGTTGTGAAAACACCAACGGTGTCACAAAACAAGTGTTGAAGCTCACAGCCCCTCACCTGTCGCTGTTGACTGAGGTCAGCGCGTGGGGCTTGGGCTCCTCCTCCTGGATGTTCTTCCGGCTCATCCTCCTCTGTTTCACCACTCCGCTGTCTGGCTTCCCGCTGGGCTCCTCGGTCAAACCTTAACGGTGAATACACCCCATTATACACCTGCTGCAGCACAGCCTTCAAGCCCTCATTCTCCCAAGCCCTCAAGCCCCCAAGCCCTCAAGCCCGCAACACGCGTCACACACATTTTATTGGCGTAAAGAAGAGTATTGACAGTGTTAACCTGGCC